>NW_022725774.1:682382-761634 GCF_011630105.1 Anneissia japonica
GTATTTTGTGTGCTCTGATAATTCGATAAGTGCACATTTCCAGATAGATAAGAGAGTACAAGAGAAAAAATGTTGATGATGATGACGAAAATGATAAATAATGACAATGAGGAAGATTATTACGATAATAATGGTGATGATGATGATAATACCATCATCATATTCCTATAAAACAATCACAAAATTGTTTCTACCACTTACAAATTCTAGATACTCTACAACAAGTAAAACATATGACAATAAACATAAACAAATTATTTCATTTTTATACTAAAATTATTTTTCTTCTTATTAAAATTATTAATAATTTTATTTTGTTTTTGTATAGCGCCCTACACTTGTGTCTTGCAAACATCTACGCTGCTGGCGACTGCTCAAAAAAAGTCACAGACATGTCTAAAATTACAGAAATTTGGGAAAAAAAAGATGTGTTTTCTGAAGAAGTGTGGAACGATGCTTGGGTGAAGAACTAGCTTAGAGGGTAACTGTGCTTGCTTTCTAAAATCAGAATTCTGAGTTCAATCCCTATAAATGACAGAGTGTATCTCAACATGAAGAACAACTCAACACATGAAGAACAACTCAACTTGTTAAGCCTCATAAAATGACATAATTTATAGAGCATTCCACCCTCTAATATGTGAATTTACTGCACACACTGTTCCAGTGTAATAGCATTCTCTCAAGGGAGGTGTTAAATTTGTATCATTAATTTCTATGCTTTTTTTAAAAGGACTGATCAGGGGAAGTTTAGGAGCAGCTACAAAATTGTGGATATTTAAAAAAGTATACATAAAAAATTGAAAAAAAAAAGCCACACTTATGTATATTTGGCTACAACACTAACCACTAATGCTGTTACTACAACAAATTATAGAATATGGAAACATATTGATGAAAGATTACTTAACAAAAAACACAAGGGCAGGAAAAGACCAGAAATATGAAAGAATTAAATAAAAATTATACATTAAAAAAAAAGTAAATAAAAAATTAATCCAAATTAAAAATTTGGTAGTATTAACATGTTTCAAAAAATTGAACAATATTCACTACAACACAACTATAAATTTTACCTGTTGGAGAAAAATGAATGACTAAAGTACTGAAGATGAAGAGAAAATGAGTGAGAAAGACAAGAATAACAACATGCCAAAAACATCGCATGCACACAAGCAAAAAAACCATTGCCACATTCTGACGAAAGTACAATTTACATGAATTTGGCTGGGCAGGTGGAGGAGGAGGAGGAGTTTCCAGGGAGTAACTGCTGGTTGGCTCAAGGTACATTGAATGACACTGGTTCGAAAGCAAACCTCGACGACGCCGTCTCGCTGCTTGATAACAGTGTGGAAGAAAATGAAAAAGAAGTTGAAAGGAAAAAGAATGAGAGACGATATCAGTTAGAAAAAAAAAATCAAAGCATTAGCATAGACATATAACATTTGAATGCAATTTTGATACCATATATACTGTATCAAAATCTAATAACCACATGTCGGAGAGGGGGAGGGAAGCATTCTATATGTTGGTTTAAATTCTTAATACGATGATAGGACCCTGAAAATACATCCACACCCAATATAATATAGCTGACGGTATAATTATATAATTTATATTTAAGTATTTTAAATAAAATATGCACAGACAGCGCAGAATGTTCTAGGTTTTAATTCCATTTTCTTTTTACACTTGCAGATTCCTCTTCTTTAATGTTCAAAATTTATACATACATGATTATATTACCTTTTACATTATTTAGATTATTATTTATTGTATAGTGAATGTAAAGGCCTGAATTTATTATTAATATACTATTTTATTATTATTGATTTATATATTTTTATTTTATTGGCTATTATGTAGTATATATCGCATACATATTATATGTATACTGTATTATTTATTGGAGAACACTACACAATTACAACATCATATAAATAATTATTAATATGCATTAATTTCTACTTCCTGGCTGATCGATAATAGCATTAATAATCTTTCATTCCAAATATTTATTTTCCTACTTTTAGTTTATTTGTAATTTTGCTTATCATATCTTTTTTCCTCTTTTAATATAATTAGTTATATTTAGTACTCTTTTTCTTTTTTTTTTTTTGTCAAATTTGCATTTTCTTTTTCATGTAAACAACACTATATAATGATTATTTAAACAATGATAAAATAAAGAAGACAAGTATGAGCACTAGTAATATTACATGTTCACAATGGATGTTCAGAGCATTTAGAATAAAAAAGAAACAACACGTTAGTAGATATATTGTCATTTTCAAAGACAACTATTCATTCATCAAGTGTCACATAATACATTATGAAATGCACAAATCCATTATAAAAGATAGAGCTGAAAATAAAACTTTTGACCGTAATGCATGAAATGACCTAAGATGACCTCATGACATGAACTTACAACATGACCTATTTATATGACATGACCTAAATAGCATGCATAACATTAAACAACCTTTTTTATTCATAATTTAAACAAAACATAATAACTAAGCAGAGTAATTAATAAATCACAGTTCCATTTTGATCCCACTTTCATATAACAAAGATGATTAAAAAAATACATTAATTAAACAAGTGCATAAAAACATGTGACAAGTCCCCTCTGATAGTCAGATGCATTGTGGGAAGGTAAATAATCCAATTATTGTATTTTGACTTTAATTTGTGATTAGAATATGTGACCTATTAGCTTAAAAGTAGATCTAGTTCACTTTCAAAACCTATAAATAAAGCAGCAATTAACATTAGAGCAGTGTGGTATACAAATGATTAAAATAAAAAATTAAAAATCTGTTGCTTTTAAGCATTAAAAAATGATTCTGAGCCCAAACATAAATAAGCAAAAGCCAGAAATGGACTTAATGTTAAAGCTTTATAATACCAAGTACATGATGCTCCCTCCCCATAATGCATCTCTGAGTGATTACTAAAAAATAATAGTACTAAATTTGCAATAAAAATGTTAAAATATTCATAAGAGCAGAAAGCAGTGAGTGTTACCTAAGTTCTCTCTAGATGTGGATTTTGACCGTGATATTCTTGATGCTACCGTGCCCGAGACGCTTGTGTTCCTCTGTGTGTGTCTGGACCGAGCACGAGAAGCGGCGCCTGTGTTGACGTCGCTATTAGAACGAGGACCCAGCACCAGTGCATTCCCATCTGCAGCGAAGAAAGCGCAAAAAACCCACGCAAACATGTTGATGAAAAGTCTTGGTAATCAGATTGAGAACACTCTCCATTTTCTCTCACAAATTCATCATTCAATTTGAATATTTGCTCCAATAATATCTGTTTAAACTTTTACGTAATCTGTCAAACTTTTTCTTAATGTTCTCAATTTGTTCAGCACAAGACCATGCAGGCTACGTAACATTCAATATTCTACAAACTGATATCAAATACTACTTAGCTGTACAGTTTATGAGTTCCATATTTAAAAGAGGACCAATCAAAAGGTGTGTTTAATAATAGTAGAGTGCTAACTAGAAAGATGGAGGAATGCCGTTGCATATATTTACACAAAAAATGAGCACCACATTTAGAGTGTCATCATGCCTGGATAGACAGCATTACATTGTAGTGGTTTCATGCAGCTTTTCCTTGAGTATCTATTTCAAAAAGAAGCACTCTACAGACTACATTGGAAAGATTTTTGCTAGGGAGGGGAAGGTGATATGTTTTTTTAACACAGAACGACTAGCAGATGTGTTTCGTAGGATCTTGAAGGACAATAGTCACCTACTCAACTCTGATGTTGTTGGTTTTCATATCGATAAAAGTATGAAAATTAGGATTGTGGATGCACAAACCCTTTGCTGGGACCAAAAATTCCTTCATCAGAATCCAAGATAATGTACACTTGCTCTACTGTATACATACTGTTTTTAAATGTTTAAACAGAGTTTAATACAATATTATTTTATTGTGGATTAACCAACTAATTACAAATTCTTGAATCGAATTGACATTATAATACAAATTAATTATATGTAAATTTTATCAGAACATTTTAGCAAATTGTTTTAATTTCAATTTTTCAGTTTTTGAAGATAAAATGTTTTTGTTTACAGCCAAAGTGCAATATTAAAATTTGAGGTTGATGATGAAAATTCAACATCAATACGAAACAAAGATTAATACGATGATATTCCACGTTATCCAGTGAATACAGTTTGAAATGGAAATTGATATGACTAATTAAAAATGGTGTCTCACATGTCATAATGTGAGGTAGAATAATTAACACACACCTTTTGATTGATAAATATTACAATTATTCTTCAAAACCAATCTCAATTCCACAGCAAAAAAGCAAATTTGCATATAGGAGGTGAAAGGTTACTAAAATTTCATGCAGTGCCAGTAAACTAAATGGAAAGGTCAAAGGTCAGTGGATGTATGTGCAAGAGGAGGGTCACATGATTGGTGCATGAACAATGAAGAGGATTTTTTTAAAAGCTATTTAGCCTGTAGTTTATCAACACATTTTAATTGCTAGTATTCTCTCCATAGGAAAGGAATAACAGGAAAGGCACATCGCAACATTTAATATCATGTTATTATGGACAAACATACAGACCGTAAATACACTTCATTGACAATTTGACATGAAAACATGAAGCGTTGTGTTGGATAGTAAGGGAAAAGGTTCTGAAAGCATCAAGCTTGTGATTGGTCAACACTATATGTGATGGACCATTCAATGTGTAGGGGTTCACATACTCAGTGAGAAATATTCAGATATTCTTACCTTGTTCTGCTTTTGTGACCCTCATTGACCGCCTAGCGGGAATCCCAGGTGTCATTCGACTGAAACAAAAAAGTAATTATTTTATTAATTGCTTTAATGGAAATAATAAAATACAGTAAATCAAAGAAATAATCTTAATGAGATTAATGAATCAATGGGTTGATTTCTGGAAATTTAATGAAAATAATAATTTTTATAATAATGTGCATATAAAAAATTCTTTTCCCTGTATAACAGATGTAAAATTAATATATTATTTTTTTTGCACATAATATATAATTATAATTCTAAACAAAGGGAAATCGAACTTACAGATTCTCTGCAGAGCTAGCTTTGCTTGAGTTTTTGGAGAGGGAGCCGACACTCGATGTTCCACTTGCTTCGCCCTGTAAGCCCCGTTGCTTTGAAGTATCTAAACTATTAAAAAGTTTATCCCCCGCTTGTTTGAAATGCTCTGAAAATTTCCAAAATGCCCTGAAAAATAAAACATTAATTTTAGTCAGATAATTGCTTGTTGTAGCTGCTGATTCCACATGTTTTCCTTCTTTCTCTTTTCTTCAGTCCTTTCCCTCACTTGATTTAAACACAGATCTCCGGTTGGCGGCGATGATGTAACCCCATACTTCGGTTTGGGTGCTAGCTTGGTGTTTGTTTGTTTGTTGTTTTTTTTCCGGCTTTTTTCTTTGTTGTCTTGACTACAATATTGTCAAGCGCATAGAGACCTCGTTTATTTGCGCTATATAAATCCATCTATTGTTATTATTATTATTAGTATGAATTGGAAATAAACAACATTCATTAAAGTCGGAAGATCTTTGTAATGGCAGTAAATTTTACATTACAGTAATATTCTTGGGATTGTGGAGCTTCCTTTCTTAAGCCCAGCGGTGGCTCCAGCATTTTATAGACAATAAAAGAATCCCCCCTTGCTGGTGGAAGAGAAAGAAAAAATAAATATAATAATGCTCATTAATCATCCTGCGTTTTAAATCTCTGAACTCACTTCCTAGAGGTGGCTCTTGCTTCCGAGTCGGGATCCTCAATACCTCTACGAATAGCCTCTGATAACGCACCAACATGCCTTTCCATGGAGTGCGTATCCCAGGTGGATACAATTGTTAGAATGAATAAACAGGTGTTTCTGTAAAAATAAATGAAATAAGGTCACATTTGGTGAAAACCACAACAAACATTTTGAAATATATAAGATGTTTTTACTTGCCAAGACTCCATAGGAGCACTTGAGCAGGTCCCTAGACCCCACGCTGAATGACCTGATACACAAATGGTCCTAGCCACAACCCTCTACCCATGTATTGGAAAATTGGTGGCGAATTTGGAGGTCCTATTAGGAGACATATTTGTTTTATTGAGGTTTGCAGTGGAGATGTAGCTTGGTGGCTTAAGGTGCTTGCTTTCCAAGCCCAGGGTCTTGTAATAAAATTTTTCTCATGACAAAAAAAAAACAAAAAACCTTCACTCCCTAAAGCTCATGAGTCATGATGAGACTTACTATATAAAACATAACTAGACTTGTGACAGAACAAGAAATTGATATTGAACTAAATATAGAAATTATGAATTACAGAGGCTGCTATTTTACCATAATGAACACAATAATACACAGTTACTTACTTTCTAATTGCAGTTGATTTTGAAGTTGAAAAACCAGTGATTATCGGTATTAACCTATGCCCATGTGTGTGCTGCAAGCAGAGAAAAAAAAACATTAATAAATAACTAACTATATTCAAGTTCCTTTGCCGATGATACTACCACATTTTATTCTAATAACTTTGATTTATTGTTTAACACATTTAATTCTGAATTAAGCAAGATTAGCAATTGGTTCATTACAAATAAATTATTAATTAACACAACTAAAACAAATTTCATTATATTTCACAGTCGTGGTGTTCGTCATAAACTTAAACACAAAATATGTGATGTTTTTCTAAATGGCAAACGGATTGATAGAAAAGTGAAGTATCATTTCTTGGTGTTTTAGTTCATGAAAACTTAAATTGGTCTAGCCATCAACAAAGTGTAGCAAATAAAATCTCAAAATACATTGGTATAATAAGCAAACTGAAACATTTCTTTCCTCTAAGTATTTTAGTTTCTTTATACAATTCGTTTATTTTGCCCCATTTATTATATTGCAACATCATTTGGGCCGCAGACAGACTATCCCTCGAATTTACAAAGAATTCTTATATTACAAAAATGGCTTGTTCGGTTAATTACATCTTCACCATTTAAAACTGCATTTGAACCTCTATTCAAAAAACTTAACATCTTAAAAATTAGTGACCTTCATAAACTCCAGATTACTTATTTTATGTTTCAATATCTCAATCTTACAGTATTAGAAATCCAAATATATTACAAGTCCCTTTTGTTAAACTTACTAAGAGTCAATTTTTATTACATTTTCAGGTCCCACCATATGGAATAACCTAGATAAAGATATTATTATAAATTGTAAATCCCGGAAATTCAAAAGTCACATGAAAACAATATATTTATTTAAGTACAGGTCTTCTGATTGATTTGCGCTAACACTAATTATTTTTCTCCATTATCTATTTATTTATTTTTATTATTATTATTATTATTTTTAAAAAAAAAATATTTTAGGGGTCAATATGAGACAAGTTCTACTTCTGGTTTTGATCCCTGTGATGGTCTAATTTCACATTTTTTTTTTTTTTTTTTCACCTACAAGTCTAATAAAATCAAATTTTGTTATTTTAAGAATATAATAATTTTTCATATGTATGTTTTCTTATGACCATTACGAAATAAATGTTACTGAGAGAGAAAAGTTAACTAATTATTTAACTATAACTTAGTCACTCAGTCATATTTATACCAGGGTATTTATAGCAAGAACACAATAACCATTAATAAATTAAATAATTAACTATTGTTCTCAATAAGACATTAATAAATAACTAACTAAATTCAAGTTAACTAATTATTCAACTATGATTTAGTCACTCACTCATATTTATACTGGTCAGTGTATTTATAGCAAGAACACAAGCAGAGAAAAAAAAACCCATTAATAAATAACTAACTAAATTCAAGTTAACTAATTATTTAACTATGATTTAGTCACTCAGTCATATTTATACCAGGGTATTTATAGCAAGAAAACAATAATTAATAAATTAAATAATTTACTATTGTTCTCAATAAGCATTTTGGAGCTTTAGTGACAAGTGAGAGAAATCCCGGAAGAACCAGATTGAACCGACATTTCTAATATTTTTCCTCAAATTTTTCTTACTACATATTTATGTACAAGAAGGTACATACATATGAACTTATAATTGTATAGCAAGTCCAATCTCTAAGTCCCCGTTTCAATTCCCATCGCTGCCTCTCCTTGTGTTTCAGCTGGAGGACTGAAATACAAGTTACAATAGCGCACCGTCTTTCGGATGAGATGTTTAAGCCGTTGGTCATGTGTGCATTTATGGCTTATGTGCACGTTAAAGAACGCAGTACACTCTTCGGAAAAGAGTAGGGGATTGTCTCCCGGTGTACTGCCCAATCACCACCAGAAGGACCCCACTGGAAGTAAGTCTTCTAGACTTTCGTGAGATATCCTTGGTGTTACACTGAATAAATCTAATCTAATCTAAAGTCCTTTATATCCTACTAGACTGTATAAATTATGGCGGGTTATTTTCTACCATAAAATTTAATGTTTTTTATTAGGAAATTATTAAATAATTACAGAATTTCTGGTAAAATCATAAAAAATATATAAAAGTTGATATTATAATAATGTGTACAGCCAGTAAAATGCTGCATATAAATCCTGCATGTTGCTACAGGATTTTTACACTTCAATGGATGAATGGTTAGAATTTACAATGAAATTAGGATGCAATAGAGGTTATAACGCACCTTAATTATTAGATTGATACAAACTAATCCAGATGTGGACATTATCTTTGCACTATTCTGTAGAAGTAGAAACAAGGTCGGTAACACAGACTCGGCAGCATGTTCAAAGGAACGACCCAGCTTGGAAGATAAAAACCTGCAAATAAAAAAATATACAACAAATATTAAGAGTAACTAAATAAATCTATTTTGATTTAGTCTATAAAAAAATAAAACAATTGTGAGTCCATTTTGTATGTTTTGGTACCATGAACAGGCTTTCTAGATACATTATAAACTCACTCCATCCAACAGTTGTCAGCCGAGGCGATTCTACGTAAAACGCAACACCACAACGCATGCGCAATGGATAATTTTTTAATAAGGATCCGTTCAGAATGCAACTAACAATCAGCAGAAGGCGCCTGGCTAAGACTTCAGTCTTGCTCAACAATCTGTGGCCAGAGAACTTTTAAGTCCTTGCAAAAAACATTTCTTTCCTAAAAGGTAAAGTATACTTCATTTGTATATTTTTTACTGATTTAATCATGTCCATAAGTATTGCCTGCTCTGTCTTTTGGGGCAACTATCTTGGTCGCAGACTCCGAGCACCCTGTTGTCTGTGGCAGGGCAAATGTGAAACCTGCTCCTTTGTTTGCGTCACCTAGGTACAGGTCCAAGATTGCATAAGAGTAGAGATGGAAATTTAGACTCCATGAGAATATGCACTGTTTCTGCTTCTCACAAAATTGCAATACCACCTTCAGAACATGATAATATTTTAAATACTAACAATATTATTGACGACACAAAAATTAACAAATTAATATTTTAAGTACATACGCTAATGTGATACAGGCCTCTCGCACGACCTGTGACCTAAGATCTTTGGCTGACATTACGAGGGAGTCCTCCATGAACCGAAGACACTGAGTGAAGCAGTCATAACCTTTTGCGCCCGCTATCACAAGTCCACGAATTTTCTTGAGCTGTTGATGATGTGAAACAAATGAGTGATGCAAAAATGGATTTATATATTTAAATCTTTTTATATAATGCTTTCAAACACCTTTAATATATTTGTTTGTGTGCATAATTTTTGTATATTTTTTAAAAATGTTAATTCATGTTTCCAAAAACTTGAGTATTTATTCTTAAAGAATCTAATTTAGACAATTATGTTCTTTCAAAAAAAAAGATAAATATTTCTATTTAGGTCGGATCAATTATTTGAACTGTGAGTCATTCTAGTAACTACGTGGCTAAGACAATAAAAACAGTAATTATTAGTTATTGGAAATGATAACTATTAATTATGTAGTTGTACCTTGCTGGTTAAGATACCTACTTTCTTCTGGGTGCAAATCGGTGAGGCACCTGCAGGGGTTCAAGGGAAAGTACGGCACCTGCCATCTGAGACCCTGGACCCTTTGTTGGAGAATAAGCCAATCACTTCGCCAGGAAACACTGCTTTGAAAATGCATTTCTTACAGTCTGATTGCCATTTTCAGGCATCTAGAGTTGCTTGAAACTTGCTCCAGCCTTGGTAGGGCTGAGGTGGGTATGGACCCTCTGTCGGGGTCATGGACCTTTTATCAGGAAACTTGGGACCCCTTGTAGGGGAATCTTTGGTGCTAGCACTGGTTCATATTAGAATAAATAGCAGACTCTAATCTATGACTAAAGCATTGCAATAAATTAAAAATAAATACTGTAATAAATATAAAATAAATATTAACTTACAGCATTACACCTCTGCTCCCAAGCATTTTTGTCATTGTTTAGAATACTGGTAATACTATTAAATTCTTCTTCTAAGGATTTGGAACTAAAAATCTGAAAAAAAAAACACCACCAAAAATAGTTGTGTTTATTTAAATATGGCTTGCATTTATAATACATGCATACAAATTATGCTGAGCAATGTAAAAGAAATAAAAGATATAGCAGATGCTGATAAAAATTACATTTGTACTAACGAAGCTGACTGCCAGTTGGTGAAACTGTTTACAACTACAAAAATAGTAAGCATACTAGTTTTACCAAAAAAAATATCCTAGATAATAAACAGAATTCTATAACAAATTACTAATTCATATTCTTGAAGTTACACTTTGCTTATTTTCTTTTGTTAATCTGATATTTCACTCTAAATCTATGTCCCAGATTATTAAATTTTCTTTGAAAAAAAAAATGGTTGTGTATGCCCATATATAGTCATGATGTGCCTATATATGGTCAGGATGTGATGTCATCATTACCATATTAAGCATGTCACATGTATTTGTGAAATAAAATTTGATAGTCTGGACAGATAAGAATGTTCTTAGAATTTAGTTTGGTAACATCTTATATTCTCTGTTCTAAAAGGGTTGATGTTGATTGATCTGTACATAAAGCGACAAGCTAAATTCTCTCTGATGTGTGTACAAAGTTCGTTAATATCCACTTGATGTACACTGGCCACTGGATTGTATTCAGGTTTCTTCATTTTCTGCTCTTTAACACCTTGAACAATTAATTAAAATCTTATATTTTATTATTATTATTATTATTATTATTATTATTATTATTATTATTATTATTATCTTGTTAAAAATAGTTGTAGGATTGACAGATTGGTAAAGTTTACACTTAGCAAAACAGTTGTACAAGTAAACACCATATTAGGTAAAATTTTATCTTAATACAATTTACAAGAATGACTATTTCAAATTGAACATTTTATTTTTGGTCTTGGAGCATCTGCTGCCATGAAAAAATTGAAAACTTTGTAAGTTATTTTTAATCCTACCACCACTTTCAAGAACACAGTCTTCTTATACCTTACGACACAAGGTATACCAAAGTCTTAACTTGCTCAAATGCCATATTTGTAAGGATGTTATCAACATTTTTTTTATAAATGAAGTAGGGAGTTTCCATATGGATAATTTCAATATACTGTAACTTGCCTTACCAAATATCATTGGTAACTTTAATAGAACACAGACTAAACATCCATTTGATGAAACTAAACAGCTTGTCAGACAATAGATACATCAATATATGCTGCATGTACACTGTGGACTTAGTCATATGGCAAACCAATGACATTTAAACAGATTCTTCTTAATAAGGTTTTTTATATTAGGCCTATTTTAACCATTTATCAAAATAAAAATATATCATGTTTTAATATTTAATTTCGAGAAGGATATCTAAGTAATAAATAAAGTCCTAATATTTGAGGTTACAATGAAATAATTTTTGGAGTTCATTGCTCATTATTTACGCTCAACTTGGAGTACTTACGGATACATTAGGCACTTCTTCATATGCATCTACAAAAAATTCTTCAGTTACAGCCCCTGAAAAAAAAAACAAATCTGTTTCACAAGGCCTAAACATTATATATATTTTTTTCAAAAGCTAAATTTAATCATACACTACATCTCTCTGCACAGGAGCAAAAATCACATAATTCTGAGCACTACCATAAAAGGAAATATTATAATTAAATGATCAAACTCAATTTCATTATTATTTGTTGTTCTATGACACATATCATCTCAATTTAGAAATTCCATTTTTGCATCATCACTCATCCAGTTACAGCATGTCTTTACTGATGATTTCCGTTGGATGTGATTTTAATTGGGGTTCAATTATTTCTAGAAGGTCCAACGTCAGTTGTGGGATGCGGAAGATTCATCATCAATATCTATTCTTGTAACTTCCTGTTTGTACTTCATTAAATCTAGATATTTTAATAATTCTGAAAATTTCTATGTACTTAAAATGACAACAGTCTGGTACAAGTTGTTGTCTAATCTAAAGAATGTGAATGTGAATGTGTCGAGAGAAAAATAAATTCAATGCAATTCTTACAGAATGAGGGACTCTAAAATTGATTGAATAAAATCCTTTCAAACCCTAAAATTGAGGGGTTCTGTGCTGCCCTGAATCCACACACTCATTTTTCAGACTCTTTCATTACTACTACTATAAATGTCACAACAAACTATAACAACCACCATTGCAAACATGTTATAATCTTAATCATCATTATCATCTTTTTAAACTTCATCATATTTGTCAATATTAATAAATCACTGCGATCTGCAAACTCCATAATTTTCACCAATAATAATAATCATCCTTCTCATTGTCGCCATAGCTGCCACTACAATGCCTTTGTTTGTCGTCACGGTCATTATAACCAATAATCAACATCATCCTCCTCATTGTCGCTATAGCTGCCACTATAAATGCCCTTGCTGTCGTCATTATGACAAATGATCATTATATCATCATAATCACCCTAGCACTCAATGATTATCAAATATTATATCATTCATTTCTAATCACGAAAGGCACCACCAACCTGCGGAGCCTGGCCGACTTCCAATTTTCTTCCCAGCTGCCGACGCACTTCTTTTGACAGTGGTAGATTTGTGGGAAGCCTACAGAAAAAGATTTGTAGACAATAAACAACTTGAATCAACAGTTAAACAAAAAAATAAACACAACTCACCAGTTAATGAGATATGGACTTGAATAAAATAAAAAAACCACCTTGAATACACCAACTAGTCTGAAGTCATTTAAATAATTTTATCATACAGTATTTTAAAAGTAAGATAAGTATCATGCAACATAGATAAGATTGAAGATGTAAAAACAAATTTGATACTTTAATTTTTTAATACTTCTGAGGGGAAAAATGCAATAATTTCAAGAAAATATTATATAATTATTTCACAAACTGATGGTTCCATTAGTTGTGAGGGATGTTCTTCTCGTAAAGAGGGAATTGGCATATGTCGGTTAATCTGTGTATTCGTGGAACAGACAGAGGTGATTCCTACGGACACATGCAGCCTCTACCGTTGACCTGTCCTACTTCGTGTGGAAGGTTAATTGCTTTCTACGAGGAAAGAACGAGCAGCGTACTTGCTGTCAAAATAATAATGTTATTGCCAAACTATGGCTTTTTATAGCAGGCTATCAGCACAGGTCATTGAAAAGCAATACAATATTATAATATAATTAGCTCACATAATATAAATTGTAAAATTTTGAGGGCACTTTTTTAAAATATTGTCCTGAAGAAGTTTACTATTAACTAAAAAATTTACAAACAAAAATAAAGCTAATAATTTTTTTAGAAGACAAATATATTAAAATGTTTTTGATAGGAAACCATTCATTTGTGGCATCATTACATTCATCTGTTAATTCTGATCCCATTCAATAATTAGAATATATGCTAATTAGTAATAACCAAAATAAGGGGAATCATTATGGTAATTTTGTAAGACTATAGGGAATGGGATAGCATGATAATTTTAAAAGGCTATGAAATTTTGAAAATGAAATAGCTCCTGATAAACTGAAATTACAAATGTAATTTCCTAAGGGACAAATAAAATTGATTTGATTTCTGTATTTAATGCTGTAATAACAATCATATTGCACTGAACACCTTTATATGTGCCTCACACCCAAAAAACCGATAAAAAGAAAAAAAAAAAATAGATCATGTCTTATCCACCAACACTGAAGGAAGACAGTAGACTGAGCTTCAGTGATTTTCACCTTTGGTCAAGCCGTCGATTGTACTGAGTGTACTAATTTTAAGGACAAAACTATCTGATAGTTGAAAGTGAAAAATGTTTCTTCTTAGAGTTAAATAAGGACACCATCAATCAATGAATAGTAACGTAATAAAATATAAATAATTATCAAATTATGTCATGGGATACAATGGATTGGGTATAAAACGGGGTAAAAAGGGAAATTTATGCCAAGAAAAAAAGGATAAAGCAAGAAATTATTTCCAATATGACTGATAAAAAAAAGAAAAGAATAAAAGACTAGAAATAACAGAAACATTTCTACAAGACAAAAAAAAGTAAACAAATATGAAAAAAAAGTAAATTTTTAATCTACAGAAGTTTATTTCAAAATATTCAGAAGTCCTTTGTCCCATCATAATTTTAAACAATTATACTAAACAATTGAAATTTGACCCTCAACCAAGTTTCTCACCTCATGTCTAAGTATCTCTGCACGCGATGGTGGTAAGGGTGGTTTTAGACGCGTGTACACGCACTGCCTCTGCACGTTTAATCATGCAAAAGTTGTGTAAAGTAAATATTTCAGTTGTGAAATTGTTTTTGGAAAGGCAAAAGCAATTTATGTGGCTCTTAGTCTCAATCAATATATTATGACTTGATCAAAGTATTTATATCAAAGTATTAATTTATGCCATCTATAGTCATCCCCTAAAATGTTTATCTTAAAACCCAAACTCAACTTAAAGACATATTGTCTGCACTGACCAGATAATTTAAAGGAACCACATTCAATATTTAAATTGCTTTACCTGGTATATTTAAATAACTTATGTTTTATGTTCAAAGTATTAATTTATACCATCTATAGTCATCCCATAAAATTTTTATCTTAAAACCCAAATTCAACTTAAGGACATATTGTCTGCACTGACTAAATAATCTGAAGGAGCCACATTCAATATTTAAATTGCTTTACCTGGTACATTTAAATAACTTATGTTTAAATTAAATATTAAAAAGAAAAGAATTAATTGTCATTTAACATCTATTTTCATTCTTAGTAGAGACTCTTAAATTGGTTTGCCGGTTAAATGAATTAAAAGATCTTTTGTTGAAACATCTCAAAATCAGCAAAATGTCCATCTGTTGTCAGTAGGAATCCCAAAGCAGTGACAATGCCAAACAAAAAATGTTTGAATAATAATAATAATAATAATAATAATAATAATAATAATAATAATAATAATAAATACAGAAAGTTGATTATTTTTTTTTTCATTCTTTTCAATGTACTTCTCAATGTTTTTATTGACTTTTTGTACATATTTAAATTAAAATGATTTATTATTATAGATGTTCATGCTTCAATCAATCATCCCATCCTCAAAATGCCACTCCTTATATGGTTTCCCCCTGCCAAAGTGAGAAATTTGAAAAAAATAATATATCTATATTGAGTTTCCAAGTAGCATACTGTACATTTTTTTTTTTGGTTCATCAAAATATAACAATCCTAAGATTTTAATTTTCTATGGAACACACTTGGGCTACAATAGAAGTACAAAATCAGTGAAATTATAATAAATAAAAATATTTTAAAATAGAAGAATAGAAACCAAATTGTGTAAAGAGATGTTGAATACCTATAAAAACATTTTTGTATTATATACAATTTGTGTTGTGTATACTCTGCATAACAATCAGCTCCTGTAATTGAATAACTTTAATGTTTACATTACACAATAATACCAAAATGATCAAGTCAATTACACGTCACCCTAATATGACTGGAAAACTGCAATAACAGGGTCATAGTTCAAATGGATCTTATTTGCATAAATTAATAATAGTTAAAAGCAGTGGTGAGTATCACATCAATGTGAAGTTTGAAAGCATGCATTTTACTGTTAATATGCTTATGAAGCTCACCTCATTAAAAGCAGCCACTGCTGTGGTTTTTTTAAGCATTGGTGTCACCCTAGAATTCCAAGGCTTTCGCTATACAGTACAGAAACAACCAGCATGCACACATGTGTTAGATATGACAAAATTAATAATGAACACACGAGGGCAGCAGATTTGGTGATAATTAGCATTCTGACCTGGGCATCTTTGTAGTCTATGTGCATCATTGCATGCGCTATTTTATTTATTTATAAGCTTTTTAAAAGATTAAGCAGAACTGATCTGGGCATAATTTCAGTGTGCAATCTGGTTATATTTTCAAGGCTAGATTTTAAATACCTTGTTTTGCAAACTTTATTTAATACAAATTAATAATAGAGGATGCCCCTAGGCCCTTGCTTTAAAGTCAATTACATGGCCAAAAAGTAAATGCTGCTAATTAAATTAATGTATTTGCGAAAAAAAAATTCTTTTTGAAAAATGACTTGGTAACAGTGAGCATAATAAAATTAAATAAATTCCACTCCGCTCCCAAAAAAAATTTCCATTGCCAAAAGGCAAAAAATAAATATTTTTCACAAAACAAGGAATCAAAATGTGTGTGTGTTTTTAAATATATTTAATTGGCTTGTGCAAATTAGTATAAATGCATTATGTGCACACTTATTTTATGAGTGCAAGATTCACATGTTAACTAAAATATGTGGCAAAAAAAATTTTGAGCACATTCATTCATTAATGCCCTCTCAAAATGTAAACATGCTCAGGTCTCCACTCCATGACTGATGATAATGCAATGCCTGGCCTTATTAAAATTAGAACACTGTTGGCAAGTGATGTATGCACAACTGTGTAGTAAAGTATACCATTCATTTTGTTCTGTACATTTTCCCAAATGATCAGCTCAATGTAGAATGTACCAGTCTCACTAAAACAATGTTGGAATTATATAATTACTATATAATACATTATTATATTTGTATTAAATAAACTATCAGATTACCACGTTTAGAGTATTCATTTCATGGTGGATTGAGTTTTCCACCAACTGATCTGATTACTATCAAGTAGTATTTATCCCACGGTTTCAGATTGAATATTATCACCAAATGCAGTAAAAAAAAATTTAATATACACACACAATAATAATACTAAACAATATTTGCATCACACATGCAGTTTTCATATAAAATAAGCAATCTTCAACAAGCGATTCATTTTATTATAGGACTATATTATAAGACTATAAAAAAAAAGCTATATGTTGATCATTGCTTATCTTCTACAATTATATCATGATAAAATCAAACACGATGAAAAAAATAAATGTCTTTTTTAGGGAAAAATTAAATCCATTATTTGATAATATCAATTGATCCTGTATTCAATAGTCTGTGTCCATCATACAAAATGCTATAGAAGATAGTACAGACAATCTATTGTTCCAAATTTATGGAAATAATAAAACAGGTGTAATAGTGTCTGTGTGTGTACAGTAACATCTCCCAATCATGTACCTTTCTGTTTCAACATCATTTTGTAATTAAGAGAATTCATAATTCAGGAATTTCAAAATTTTCAAAGAACAAGGCTCTATGCTATAGAAGGGAGGTCCTTGTACAGACGGCCTGAAGGGTACAGATCCCCCCACCCCAAATCAGAAAAGATCCATATATTTAAGACAGTTGAGAATGTACTTATTTAATTTATTTTCTGTAATTTGGCCCCTTAACCCAGCCGGTCCATATTTCCACACTGCCACATCTTGCCCATCCCCCAATGGTAATCCTGAACATGGCCCAGCAGGGATAGGAAGTTCATAGTTGGAAGATGTTAACTGTAAATTCTGCACTGATGTAATTACAGTAAGTGTGACCCAAAACATAGTGCTTCATAATTTAAGTGATTAACTGCCTATCAGCAGCATGATTGAGGGGGGCAATCAAAATTAGTATACATGTATAGTTCTACTAACTGCCGTTAAAATTAGCATCCATGTAGCGGCTTAGCATGAGCTTGTTTCAAGGCATTATAACGAGCCTATGAGATGTTAATAGCAATATTAAAAGCAGGTTAGCTTTGTAACACTACAAATGACAACACACACACAATCTACTTTCATGATTACATGTTATATACTGTAGGACAAAAAAATACTGATGAAAACTATGTTTTCTATGTTGCTACTTACTGAAGGTTTACTGTCTGATTCATCGCTAGTCGCTGCTTTAGGTGCTGAAAAATATAAAACATATTTGAATAATCATTGGTCTGTGAATTATTTAGAAAGAAAATCCTTCTAATCCTCATTATAAAGCTCAGCAGAACAGATGTCTGATTACAAAGATACAGTAGTTTGTTACAGTAACTCAGTTGACTAAACTGGTTGTAGTTCACTGTGAGGTATTACAATGCTGAAATGTACAATACTTCGAATGACATATTCCTAAGCATCCTCAGAAGAGCGCTTCTCTGCATTAATTGAGACATTTAAGTGTAGACACTTACTTCACTAAGTTCACAAAACTTGTGCAATTTTATGCAACTGGATTTTATTCGCAAAAATTACAGATGAGTGCAAAAACAGCGTTTTCTATAATATTTTACTGTTTGTAGGCATTATGCTTTCCTACATACATGTTTACAATTCAAGTAACCATTTCCAGATGACAAGAATGGCCCTTAACACTTTCAAAATATTTTGTATGTACTGTACTTCTTGACTTGCAGTAGTTATGTTATAATTAATGCACATTTGACCTAGGTAGGCACTGTATGGACAAATGTGCAAATATTATTGTACATCTGTTGTGAATTTTCTTCGGATGGAACTTGAAGGTTGTCTGAAGATGCCTAATTTTAGAAAAAGAGTAGAGGTTTGTTCCTGATGTACTGACTATGATCACTACAATATGTACTTTTCTCCAGAGCCTAGAACAGGATGTGGATCTTGTGGGTATTGGCAATGTTGAAGTGGCTTTACTCATGATAGTAAAATATAAACATCTTTTTTTGTTGATGATACAACACAAGCATTTTAGATCTACTGCACATAGGCTTTAGTAAAAAAAACATAACAAAGACAATATAGTCCTGTGTGAACCTAGAGTAATACAGTAATGTTTTAATTCGCATAGGATCCTGATGTCACCATGCATAAATCTTAGTAAAGCATTTCACACCTAAATATTGCTATTTAATACATTTCAACATATTTTCTGGATTGGACTGGATTGATTTGGTGTAAACACCAAGAATAACCCACAAAGGTCTGAAGAACTTATTTCCAGTGGGGTCCTTCTGGGGGTGATTGGGCTGTATACCGGGAGACAATCCCCTACTCTTTTCCGATGAGTTACTGCTTCTTGAACATCCACATGGGCCAAAATGCACATAGGACCAATGGCTTAAACGTCTCATCCAAAAGATGGTGAGCTATCGTATCTATTTTAAAAATATTTAATACTCTACGCTCAGTCCATATTATCAAATTTTCTTTGACAAAAACTGTTGTATGACCATATATAGTCATAATGAGCCTAAATGGTCATGATGTGATGTCATCAATACCATATTTAGGCATGTCACATGTGTTTGTCAAATAAAATCTAATATTCTGGACCAGGTCCCAAAATTTTTATTCATCACAGTGACAGTACCATTAACCAGACTTACAACCTTACAATTAAGTACTAAAATATATTACACAATTAATCCAACATGAATACATAATTGATGGGATTAAACCACCTTCACTATACCCTAGTGAATGATGCTGGATTTATAATCTTATTTCTAAGGCTCGTGCAAAGTTGTTATTTCCAGGTCAGTAGATCGTGATGAAGATTTGCTATTCAGTAAACTGCGAAGAATTCCCAGTTCTTACTTTCATTATTGATCGCAAATTTCAACAACACATACAAGAATTATGAAACTACCTTTAGGAATATTAAAAAAAAATAAATAAAGCTTGAATTTGTTATAGTTAAAAGTCTGCAGACTTTTCTACTTCATCCAACAACTGGTGACACATGTTTAGATGAATATGAACATAAGTTTCATTTTGAAACTTCATTCAATAACAAAGACCATGGCAGAATTGGCAAAATAGCTGTCTGCGTCAAAACATCACAGTAGCTGGATAATTTGACAATTTACATTAATACCATAATTCTTTGGGTATAAAGCCCACCTCAGGTAAAAGCCCATCTGTTACTTTATGCCAACACATGTACAAGCCTTTCTTCGGGCAAAAGCTGGGGTATGATTTGAATGAGTAGCTTAGCTGATTTTTTTTTTACAAATGTTTACAAAATTTGTCTTTTAATTGAAAAGGAGATTTCCGGTTGTTAAGCCCAGCCCACCCCCACCCCAACAATTGTCCTAATTTTGTGTTCAAGGGGATGGGCTTACACCAGAGGAACTACAGTAAAAGTAAAATATAATACGGTTTTATTTTCATGTATCTTATTGCTAATGATAAGGTTTCATGGGTGAAATTGTTTCAAACTTGTATGTCTTGATAAATGCAACGTACAATAACTAGTCACAAGACTTTAGCAGAAATTGTATATTATTTACAGTATATGATTTTTGAAATAAAGTTTATATATATATATATATATATATATATATTCAATCTTTTCAAAGCCAGTAAGGAGATCATTTTGGACCGTTTTTATATATAATCAAAGTACATTTGGCTTGAAAAGTGGACATAATTTGGATCCTAGAAAGAAGATCATTTTGAACACTTGATGCTTAAACTCATGTATCTCTTTATGGGGATTGGAGAGTGGTGATGATCTGATCATTTGGGACCCTACATACTAACCAATTTTCCTTAATATGAGACATCATGGGTAGGCACTTATAAGAGTCTTTTATGCTATAACATTTCACCAAATTTTCTTAAGGCTTTTGGAGAGTGGATAGTTGATAATATGCTTTATATACAAAGTCATCAGAGAATGGATAGCAGGCCATTTACTGTATGAGCCATAACCAAGTAACTGTATATAAGTGGCTTAGGGAGAGAACAATTGTTGGCTGGCAGAAAACTTAAATTCTTAGGATTGAACCTTAAGACCTTATAATTGAAAGGTGGGTAGTATAAACATCTAGTCACTTCAATTAAAATTTATTATTTTTCTCACAGCCTAAAATTATTCCTATTAACAACAGCTCCAAATATTTTTCAGCATACTGTATTTACTTTTATTTACAAAAAAATTCTCATCCTATTGTAATTAACTCCCTATCCTCCTAACATTTTCCCTTCCTATTTATCTGTTTGGTGTTATCTTTATTTCTGATTCTTAACAATAACATCTAGCTCAGATCAAATGTTAAAACTTGTAATGTGACCTATCAGTGAGAATAAAGTACTAGTATTTTATCAGATTTATTTGTACAATCTTTATGATTTCCATCCTGCTAATTGTTCTGAGACAAATTTAGAATAAGATGGCAATAAAAATGAAAAAAAGAAAAAAAAGAAAAGAATATAAATGTTTGTAGTACCCTGCACATCGTATGATAATGAACATGGCAGCGGACCAGCGGCAGAATTAGATATTAGAATACCAGCATATAATTATAGTACATATGCCGGTAATAATATCTTCCAACGTCCACCCATGTATCCATGTCGATTCTATGTCATATCCATGTCACGAACAATACAATGGTTTGTGTCTGAGGTCTGTGATACTTACTAATGCCTTACAATGGCGGCATAATCAAAAGCAGTATCTTTTACACAAAGGAACATTTGTTAACCCAGTTTCTAGTAGCCTACAGCTTTGGTTTCTTCAGTAGCAATAGACTGTTTGAACCACATGTAAATAATAACATCTGACCTAGATATGAAGATTTCATTCTGTATTTAAAATAATTATTTTACATTTAACAGTATATAAAAAAATATTTTTTATTTAGAAATTTAACTTCCTCCTTTCTTTTCCACTACCACCTTCATTGTAATACGAATTATGGCAAAGTAAGAGTGTACAGCTAACGAAAAGTAACAGATACGAGAGAATTATTCATTAAGATCTTTTACTAACAATTACATTCTGAAAGGTATTTATTTAATAGTTTCTTTAATATGGTAATTCTGAGCATTTGAAAATGAAAACAACAAAACCACGCCAACATCCCACTCACAGTTACGCACGAACGTTGTGACAGACACCAAAATAAACAAACCACTTACATAACAATCAATATTTTGATTACTCACAGAGGTTCATACGATTGCTTGTTATTAATTTTTCTTAACGTGTTTCCAAATCTCATTTCAGTGAATTAATGCATTAGGATATTACTACCTATGCCTCAGTCAAGAGGACACATTTAATATGAAGATACTTAAGCAGCGTACTTGTAATACACAATTCCACAATAGGAAATGTACTCAATTTTAACACAGCTGTTTTGAATTCCCCTACCAAAATATGTAATAAAAAATTTAAAGACCTTAAATATTTAACGTGAAAACTTAAGAGTTTATTCCAAATAAAGAATCACTATCTGCAAGGTATCGATGCTTGTGTATGAATTATTAGTTTCCACACAAGTTATAGGCCTACAGTAGATATTGATTACTGCAAGATGAAAGAGACTCAAAGATTCAACCTCTGTACTAAATCTAATTAAGCTTAAATTGTGCGTGCTCATAGCCTTTTTCATTGTGACTGTAAGCATACAAATTGTGTATTGTTGTCATGGCAGTTGTTATCATTATTCACTACCATCTTCTTCATTACTTATAACATCATCACCATGTATTAACATAAAATGATCACCAAAACACAATTATCTTCATCATTTATTGTAATATGATAAATTATGATGTTGATAATTGTGGTTTTAATGATGACGTTACACACTTATCATCACCATAACTGTCATCTTCAAAGTCATCACTGTCTATCATCTTCATGTCAGTACTGTATCATCAATGTCCTTATCTTCTAAATCATTAGCATCACATACTGTACAACCTACATCAGAACCGTACTTTTCATCAAAATCATCTTCATCTTTAGAATAATCATCACCATCAAATCATCATTATATTCTTCGCTTGATATATATTTTCATGGAACCTTTTTTTAACTTTTGATGTTTTTTTAAAATTTTACTTCTGTTTTTAATATTATAAAATTGAATAAACTGCCACTTATAATTCCAAAAATGAAATTGATTTGATTAATTTTTTCACCTTTTTTCATCATAATCATCATTATCATTAATATTGATAACATCATTGTCACCATCTCACTATCATTATCATTAATATGATGCTACCATTTCAATATCACTATCATCATAATCTTCTTTATCTACAAATCTGTTACTACTACCGTAGGCCCTACTTTCAGTTTCATAGTTCTTTAGCAAAATTTCTCAGGTGATAAAAACCTTACACGGTCAACAAATGAAAAGAGGAAAAAACAAATTAATAAAAATCAGGTGATCCTATAGGTATTCCCTATGCAAATATAAACCCAGATGCTTCAAATTTCTTCAACTATAAAAGGTTATCATATGATATGTAAACTAGATGATCTGAGTGCGCTTGTCAAATATGCAAATTAGACAGGTGTACCGTTGCTAGGTACTTAAAATAGTTCTTATTTTAGAACTGTACAGTATGTATTATAAGAAAGTGTCCTTTTTCCTTAATATACTCAATGTCTGCTTCTTAATGTACATTATCTATACTGAATAGTCTCTTGTGTTTTAGCACATATGTAGACTGGTACTATGTACTTCTGTATACAATCCTACTAATCTACATGAAATTTACATATAAAATTTAAATAAGTTAATATTCCATTCACATATTCTACACTTTCTTTTACATAGTGCATAATACAATAACCTTCAATACTTTAACTAGTCTAAATGGAAACCAACCATTTTTTTAAAACCATTTTCCATAATCTATACTTTGCTTCAGGATATGAAAATAATATGAGTACTCTTGCTTTCTGCCCAAAGTATTTGGTTTCAAAGTTTTCAATCATTATCTAAATATTCATCCAGACATCAATTATTGAATCATCACCTGTCATTGGTGTCTGTTCGTTAGTGTTTACTCATTAGTGCTTGTTTGTTTGCATCTACTCGTTAGCATCTACTCTTCTTATTATACCAGATGCTGTTTATGTAAAAAAAAAAAAAAAAAAAGACTTAAAAAAAAAAAAAAGAATTCTTATCGAAATTTTTTCTATTCATTTACAGTATTTGTTAATTACATTACGTATGCCAGTTTAAATAAATTCTGTGACGTTACAAACTAAGTATTAAAATGACTGCTTAGTATTTAGTATGGGCCCATGGTGGCACATTAGTTCCACTAGGTTAAAATACTAGAAACGACCTTTGTATAGCTTTGTTTAAGAATAGCACAGGAGATGTAGGCCTACACATTTTTAAGATACTGAGATTTCTTTACAAGCCTATACTGAAATATGTAAAGTATACTTCCACTAGTTACTCTGTAATAGAAGAGAATTTAAACAAGGAGATTGGATATTTAACTACATTGAATATTTATGGCAATAAAGGTCAGATTCATGTCAGATGTCTGCAGAAATAAATTCAACTGTCATATATTGCAATTTATGATACATTTTGTATAAAATATTAAACCTAGTGTATCTTATTAATGGAAAAAAACATTCATAATTAATCTATTTTCACGATAGATTTGGCAAACTAAATTGATCATGAAGATATTGATGATGGTTATGAAATTAAAAATGATGATAAAACAATGATGATATGAATATTAACAGCGGCAGTGAAAATGAAGTGATAACAAGAAAAGATGATATACTGTATAGGACTTACATACTGTCATCACGATAAAGTATGCAACTAAATACCTGATTGTGGGCCAGAAACACTTGTAGTCATACTTAATATAGATTATTTAAAACCAGTCCTATGGAATGCAGAGGCCCATAAATAAACTAATTGTAAGGCCCCCAAAAATATTAAAGGCTAGTACTATACCACTACTAAGAGTTAGCCTAATGATACCACTTCTAAAGCCTACCTTCACATTCAGGTCCTTCTATTATAACCTCCATACAGAAGTCCATACTAAGCCTACAGTATCCACATTGATAACAGCATGCTGTGTCTACAACCAAGAGCCTAAAAGGGCTACATGATGCTGTAGGCCTGATGCTCTTGCTCAGCACGCCACTAGCAGCATGAGACACAAGCCAGCTATGAATCTACTCAGAGTGTATCGCCGCCTCATTCAAATATTCATCTGCTTAAGCTACTGCATTAATATTGATTAATAGCCTACCTGAGCTGCCTACCGGGTAGCGCATCTTATCATAAATCTCACAAATCAAACTGCGTCAAATCGAGTTACTATTCTTGTAAACGTGAATTAAAGTGCTCGACAAATAAAATTATCTACTGTTGTAGATTGGATGTCTAATTTTGTAATAGTGCTTTGATTTTTTATTTCTTTTTTTCCCCTCTTGGCTTGGGTAACATGTTTTGAAGTTGAATATCTGATGATAATTCTAGCATATGTAATATATGTAATCGGTCCAATTAAAAGTGGTATCAGCTGTAGTAGGACTTCCATTATTAACACAAACATAAAAAGCTTAATTACTAGAAATAATTAGCTTATGGACATAGTCAATCGTAAATATTGAAAAAACCAAATGATTTTTATTAACAAATATTTCTAAAATTTATCTTCATTAAAAGGCACTGATGATAAATAACTTTTAAAAAAATAAATTAAATATTTCAATTAGCTTATTTTTTATTATTTAAATTTAGCTTTCAAGTTGAATATTACATAATAAAAAAAAAAATGTCAAAAGCCACAGAAAGTTCTTAATCTAAAAGTCAATAAACGCACAAAAGATCCAATGCTTAATTTAATCTCAGATAAGTGTATAACTTTAATTATCTTTATTATAATGTTACAATAAAAAAAAAAAAGATTTTTGTGAGGAATACTTCTACAAGGTCAAAACCAATTAAATTTCTAAACTGAACATTGCTTATGTTTATTTGTTTTACCATTTGTCTATGAACAATCTACTTTATCTCAGAGAGCAGATCCAGGTCCATTATCTGACTTTGTTATTTGTGGTCATAGAAAAATATCTGAAATTGTATTTTTGGCAGTTCTTAAACTAGACTAGCTGATCTGTGACCAGGACTCAATGAAATTATGAAAAGTGAAGTTGTTTGTGGTCAGAAAATCTTTCTTTATTTTTAAGGGATTAAAAAACACAGAAAATTGTAGGTTCATAAAAACAAAGACCAAAGTCATTTGCAGGGAGGTCGTGTTAGAGTTGTTTGTGGTGTTGGAAAAAATCACCACATTTTGCCAGGACTGAACTCCAGACTTTAGGATTAGAGGTGAGCAACTTCATATAAAATCACAAAAAAAAAAAATAATAATATGAAGGCTTATGTTAACATATTATGTAATGATATCCTTATATATTCTTTTTATAGACGGATCCAAAAAAATATTTTCAATACCTAAAATGTTAACAGAAATAAGACACACCTCTTCCGAAAACATTTTCGACCAGTCAAAAAGTTCAAAAGCCTTGACCAAAATATATAGGCTATTTATCATCTCATCTGCTTCATAATCCTTTTAGCATCATCCTCTCCTTTCAAAATCCAGCCGGGTTGGGGGGGGGGGGAGGGCGACTAACACACAGCTAATGCAATTCATATTTGGATGATAGATATTAAAAGTTGATGACTGATTCTAAATTCCACAACCTAATTAGCATTGTGTTAGTAAAGCCATGTAGAACATCTACAGTACCTTCATTTAAAAATAAGCTACGAATATGAATAAGCTGTTTGTCCATATTTGGCGAATTTTCGACAGTTACTTCATCAACCGGACAGCATCCTGTTAAATGAGCTAGTAAGAGCACAGCTAGCGGGCAAATAGCGTGCATGTGAAAAATCAAGTGAAGGATGGTCTTGGGCATTCAACAGTATAGTTATGTAGTTATGGTTTTTCCTTACGGTACAGCAATTATTACCATCGCCATTATTATCATCTTTCATGCAATTACATCGGCATTATCATTATTGTACACACCATTTCAATTCAATTCAAAATTATATAGTTTCAACAATTGAAAATGGGAAAAAATAAAATGATATTAATTAAAATAGTGTGAATCATAAAAAGAAATTTGTCAAGAAATCAATAAATGTTAATAGAATATCACTGTAAGAATTAAAAACCTCAAAAGGATATATCCAGGATGTTTTTTTGCTGAAAATTAAACATGAAGCAACAATCAATTACCTATGGGCAAAGGGTTTTGAAATAGGTTTTCCCCAAATATACTAACAATTACAAATTATTCTTTTTGCTACTATCGAGGAGGCAGGTGCCCCTTCAGCCACCCCTTGAATGTGCCACTGCACCGTCTTTGCAGTGCAAAAACAGTGGATCTGAGGCCTTATTCTACGGTAGAAGCTACTGCAATTTGTGGAAGCGGTTTTTCAACCTTGAATTTCAGGGTTTCAATCCCTTGCCATGGTCTTCGCTTGCGTCCAATTTTTTAGCACTGCCAATATTTTGATGGTTATTTTTTTTCTCTGGGAATTTTTGTAAAAGTCATACCCTTGTTCAAAGGAATACAACTGTTTCAGGTATTTTTAAATTAGATAAAAAAACAACACAAACAGTATAACAATGCGACTCAATAGCGGATTTCATAACCATTAAATTGAGTCACAAGACTAAAACTACGTCTGCACATACTTTTAACAGGATACAACATATAATCCGGATAGATGTATTGCATTACTCACGGGACTTTGTTTTGGAAGTTAATAAATTAAGAAATTCCAAAAACCTGGCTGATGACCTGTAAAGATGTTGCTATTTATTGATCAATACTTTGTTGGTAAACACTGCTCGATTTGAACAGAAGGGAACCTTGAGTCTGTACAAAGGCATATGATGATTAAGCAGCATGACGATATAGAGTTACCCCTGTTCCAGATACAAAAATTAACATAATTAATTGTGACGAGGAACAAAAAGGTAACAGTACTGTAAAGTGGCAAAGTGTTTTCCAATTAATAAAAGTCTAGGAATCATTTTCTGTTTTTACGCAGAAAGACAATATTTAAACAGGACTATTCATCCAACATTCTATTTATTCAACATGACATACCGTGAATGTTGTGTGTGTGAAGATCATCGTTGCATGCGATAAAAATGGAGTGTACTGTACTGCTTGATAGAATATTTTTCCACTAAACTGCCCATCCCTACTTTATGCCCAATTTTATGTACCTGCCTTTCCTCGGGCAAAAGCCCAGTGTCTGACCAATAAATATTCTAATAAAAACTTTAAATATTCATTTGAATTATGTATACAGTGGCAAAAAAAAAAAAAAAGACAAAAACAAAAAAAACCATGAATTGATTGAAAAGGGGGATTCCTCTGGTATATAAGCCCACCCAAAAAATGCCCAGTTTCATGAGGATGGGGAGGGGGAAATGGGCTTATACCAGAAACACTACTGTATTAGTATAAATAAACTATTTTCAAATTTCTGTAGTAAGACCTGGAAAATTGTAAAATAACCATATTAATAATTAAATTCTTCATTAAAAAAAATTAAATAAGCCATCAAAACAACTTAGTTTTATTACTGATTCTAATGATGCTGTTTACAAAGTATTTACTGAAGAACAACTAGATACAATAAGCTGTTTGTCCCAAGTTCAGTTGTTTTTTTAAAAAATAAATCATGGAGCTGAAAGGAACCATTACAAATTGTTCTATATTAATTGTTTTTCCTTTTGATGGTGTATTAAATTAAAACTTTTTAACTCAGGTGATATACATATAATCTATTTTTACACAATGTATTTTAAAGGAAGGTTTTTTTATTTTTTGTGTGTTTGACTTTTTATGATAAAAAAAAACCTGATAATTTTACGTAGTGTATCACATGGCAAATTTCCAATTATATTTTTTATTATTTTTTTTCCAATTATTTTTATATGATTTGGACAATAAAAGTTTTTTTTTAAATTTGAATACCACATACAGTATATACCACAAACAACCTCAAATTGATTCCCAGCCAACTTGGATGGGTCTACACATTTATTACTATGCCAACGAAGTGGCAAAGGAAATATTTTGATCTAATTCTGAAATTGAATGATAATATCAATGTAAATAATTAAAAATAATTATGTTGTTCTATAAATTTATTACCGCAGCAAAAACAGTATTTTTTTTAATGATTCACTCACCTGTTGCACCCCACCAATTAAATTTAGATTTCTTCTTTAAAAACATGTTTTTTTGCACGACAACAGTATGTACAGCCTATCAGTCCTAAGCATCTGATTGCCACAGTGTAAATAATTCAGATATTACACAGCCATGAAACAGTCATAGGAAATTAGTAAAAATCGCGAAGGAAATCACAACCCAAGGTGATGTCAGGAGATGGTGGGTTTACGTAGAACAAAAAGCGTCGACAAAATACTTTGTTTCGAGACACTTCCGTTGAGGTAAGTCAACAAAGGTGAAACAAATTTATGCTAATTCGGCAACAGACAAAAAGTAACAAGACAGCAAGGACAGCCAGTACACTACCTGAATCTACAAACTTTTGTTGAAGTTGATCCAACTGTACTACTTATGATCTGTGGTTTTAATTCTAATGAAGGTTTTCCTATTGAAATATATACTGGTAAATTGTGGTTTAGAACTCTCTGAATACACTTAATAAAACTAAAACACAACTCATCAATTCATAATTTTGGTTTTTATCTAATAAATCAAAGTATTAACATAAAAAGATGCCATGACGTCTATGATAATGTTTTGTATGAAGGCTGGTCACAACAATTAGTGTTTACACTATTTTCTAGCTGTTCCCTAAGGTATGTTGTTTATTTGTATATAGTAAAACTGTACAAACTTTATTATAAAAAGCCAAAAAAAAAGTGAAAGATACTAAAGGTACTGTAGATATTGCCAAGCCAGGCTCCACAGAAAAAAAATTGTTGTGATATCAAACTCACATTATTATTAATCATACAGTACCAGTAGTTGAAAGTAAAATAACATTTTTTAAGCAAGTGCAAGAAACCCTCTTTGGTTTCTGGTAAGTGTTGTTGTTTAACATGCATAAGAGCCAATGAAGAGGACAAACTACCTAATGTCTCTTCTGAAAGGCACTGTACGATAATACCAATAACTTAATATCAGCCCCTATATAAAGACAGTAAAGTGAGAGAAGAAGTGTAATCATGAGAAAATGGATCATTCCCTCAGATAGTACATATTACAATGAGTTAGTTGTGGTGGGAGAGGGGGGGCCCAGGTAGTTGTGGTGAGCAGGGCCCACTCAGTCTTTTAGCTTTCCACCCAGTCTAAAGCTAACTTGATGGCCCACATCCCACCTAGGCTTTATTTACCCCCTGCACATCCTTATATCCACACTTATTATTTAGAGTTTACCAATGTTATCACACACCCACATCACATGAAATAATACTTGTGAACAACCCATACATCAAAATGACATTTAAAAGTCAAATTATACAATATAATAGGAAAACAAAGACACTGTCTGTGTGGATATTCATATACAATACAGCATATCTGTATCATATATTTCATAAGCTGTCTATATCAGGTAGTTACACAGCAGATTGTTACTACCAGGAAATTTCTCATGCTGTCCCTCAGGATGAGATGCTGAGCTGTCTCAGGTAAGTTCTGATATCAGCCCCTTAGGACTTATACTATACCTTAGTTTTAACATAATTTTAATGGGCTTGAGTTCTAATTGCACTGCAGTTGAGCTGTATCCATGTACACCCTTTGCAAAGGTCCTTTTTAACAGATTATTACTTGGGACTATTAAATAAAGGTAAATATGTACTGTATTTACAATTTTTTTACATATAAAAAATATTAAAAAAATAAAACCGCACTCAAAATAATCCAAGAAACTAACACTGAAATTTAAAAAAAAAATCCTAATCTACTATTAATATGATAACAAAAAACATTTTAAGTAAATAATGACAATCACAGGCATTCATTTTCAAAATAATTACTGTATCATGTACAGTACAACAAAGGAAATGTTGGGAGTTTATAGAGCAAAATGCCATTATGCATTTTCTTACATTATGTTAATTACATGCAGAGAAAATCATAAGAAATAGAATTTACAAGGCAACTCATCAGTGGTTCTGATGACTCATTGAAAAATCCAACATGGCTGCCTCCATTTGTACCTTACCTATCCCATCATCACACTCCATGTCCTCCGTAAAATCGTACAAATCATCTTGTAGGTCTAGACATCCATTTTTTAAAGGCATGGGGTTCCCGTCAGACAACAAATCTAACACGGTAGATACATCTCTCTGGAATGACGCCCTGTTCCGCCTCTCCATTGTATGATTTCTGCTTTTAATTACACGTTAGACCCTGGAGACTGTCTAATGCATAAATTCTCGTAATAATAATTACCCTAAGAGTTCAACGGCAAGCGCATAGGCAATACGATCTGTAAAATCCTTTCAATTACTCATAGAAATTCAGCTTAACATCATTTATACAAAACGAATATTCCTCTTATAATGCTTTCCCGGTATAATCAGCTGCCCATCTGTTTGTAGAAAATCCAGGCTCAGACAATTTCACAATTATGTTTATCTTGAGAGCTAAATATGATAAACATATTTCTGTTCGGATGTGGCCAACTTGGTAGTAATGAAAACTGTGCTGCCTAAGTTTAGAACTCAGAAGACAGAATGACAATCTGCTGTAACATTTTCTCCATACAATAAAAATAAAAATACTGATCTCAGCGATAAAAATATTTCTGCTACTTCACTGATTATATTTCGAGAGTGCGCTTGGCAAACAAGTAATGTTTCGACGGAAAGATGGGAGTTCACACGTTGGGAAAGCAAACATCAATATCCAATATCAAGATTCAAGGTGGATGAGAGCGTTGACCGCGATTCAGACAAGACAGACTTTAAACTCAATTACAAATCCGTAGCAGTATTAGAATTAAAAATGAAGACAATTTCATAGACTGTATAGATGTGCCACTTTGTCCTGAAATGAACATGATGTCGATGAAAAAAAACAGCAATAGAAGAAGACTCGGACATCCAGTTTCACATGTGTAACCTTTGCCTTGAACTCAAGCCGGTGGGGGTATCGTTTGCAATTTAGGCCCAGTCAGGTAAGCATAGAACAATTGTATCCACAACTGGTGTTGTAAAACTCAAAGGCCTGCTTAGCCTATTGTCAGGCTAGCTTGAAATGAGTTGAGAAACCTACACAAAGATAATTAGCAATTCTGACGATACAGCTGAATTCTATTGATTATTCGTCATCGTGCATTATCCTTGCATGTCCTCGGCAAGCAGGTCGTAACCTTTAATGTCAGCGGCAACCACAGTTTGATGAAAATGTTATCTTTCCAGTAGATTTTATCAATTATTTTTATCAATAGCAAGAATTTATATAATCTCAAGAATGAATAAGTCTTTGTTAAAAATGCATATAATTGTGAAGTACTCTTAGTAGGAATTTCATGCAAATAGAAACAAAGAATAAAGAAGATTCATAAGAAATTTAAGATAAATATGATAACAAATTTCAGACTCAAAATTTACACAATAAAATATTTCTATGGTTTTGTCTTAACACTGTAATGAATGGTCAGAATACTATCAATTTCAAGCCTCTGGTCACACGATATTCAATATTCTTGTCGATGTCCAGGACCAGATAAAACAACAGCTAACTACTTTGTTTGAAGAGGATGTGAAGGTGTGAATTCAACACCAAATAGACTTGGGTTTCTGCGGCTGATTATTAGTTTTCAAGGTGTATTAATTTTTATCGGCAGCATACTTTTGATTGACACCGATGTATAACAGGAAAATCTGTTGATCCATAATAAGCACATTTCATGGAGAGGTTCATGTATAAAGAATAACTGATGGTAGAGAACAACAACAGGTGGTTGTTCCTCCAAAAAGGATGAGAAAATGTGTTGTCACAATCAGAGTTGCTCTCTCACTATTCAATTCTTGCGCTAATTGCTACGATGATAAATACATTCCATCCAGCAAAGGCTCGTTCTTGATAAATAGCAGAAAACAATTGATGACAATTTTAGATAAATCTTTATTTTAACATTATATTATAAGTAAAACTTGATGGCAAAATGATTATCCTTCTTGTTGATTTTGTCCCCCTGACCAATCTCTGCCAAATTTGAATTTCTTTAAACTCAGCTAAAATATACTCAGTGCCTTCTACTGTATTCAGTATGCACAATTCTTATACTCAAGATCTGTAGGTTTACAGGATAACTCTAAGGTAGAACACTGCAGCTCTTACAAACTCTAAGCTTAATTATAATATTTTCTTTAAGATGCTAAATATAAATCAAGTTATCTGTTCACATACAGAAATTACCATCTCTAATGGTTTGTAGAAAGCATGTATTATGTTTCTTAGCCAATCAAGAGTGCCTGATATTTAATGAGTTTAAAGGTCTTTGTCTCTATAATAATGTATTGTTATTGAAATTGGTTTAATGTCACCATTTAAATGACAGATGGAAGAATTAAGATGGAATATTCTTAGAAGATGAGTTTTCTTTACAGTATGAAATAAAAAAGACAGATCCAGTAGGGCACAAGGGGCATGTGCGGCCACCCTCCCCCCCCCCACCCGGTTTTGCCACTAGATTTCAAAAATTTCAATGCATATATTGATATTAGTGCTACTCGCTTCTATCCTAAAAATGTTGTTCCCCCACCATCCTGTGGGTAGCACTTTTTATAACTGACTTCAATTATTTATTACACAATCTTTCACTTTATTATTAGGTGCAGTCTGTTTACTGTGTACAGTAATTGAGCAATAAATGCAACTATCTTAATTTATTCATAGTAAAAGTATACTAATAATATAAGAAATCGTAATGCCCAAATTAAAATTTATTCATATTTGGGATTCTGACATAAAGCGTCAATTGAATGACAGAGGTGTATTATCAAAGGCGCTGTGAATGTTAATGATGGGAAAGGTGAGTTTTAAGTAATTTTTTTAATGAAGCAACAGAAAAACAGTTTTTAATGTGTACAAGGAGTGAATTCCAAATTGTAGAATCGGCAAGAGAAAAAGATTTATGGCTAATGGGAACAGAGAGCATGATAAATATAAAAAATATTCATTTTCACCTGAAATTAATTTTATGGCTAGTAGATATTAACAGGTCAAAATACTTTGTTTAAAATTAAGCAAAAACGAAAGCAGATGGAGACAAGTAAAATAATTTGTTTCTTATTTAGCCTTTTTATTTTGAATATATTTGATAATTTTTAGTCTATCACTTAAAGGACCAAATCTGTATTTATTATTTTGAACGAGAAGGTACTTTCATTACTATTCTATAACAGGATGCATAAAATATTTACTGTTCCTATTCTTTGCATACGACAATTCCATTGACTGGCAATGAATTTAAGGTGAGAATAAGAACGTTAATAAATTATAGTGAAAACAGATTTTTTTTAGTCTATCCCTTAAATGACCAAATCTGTATTTATTATTTTTAAGGTAAAGCTTGTCCATATTTTACTATCAAAATCAAATCATGTTATGGTGAGTTGGATGGTCGAGTAGCGCACTCACCTATGGTTCTGGTGGTGGAACAAGAATTCTGGGATAAGGAATATAAAGTGTAGGCCCAGTGCACAGAATGGCTTATGTGCACTATAAAGGACCCAGTACATCTTTCGAGATGAGTAGGGGGGTTACCCCAGTATACTGATTCATAAAGCCCCTGTTTTAGACAGACGAAAGATAGCTGGCATCGGTTTACTAGGTATCTCAGGCATGAAGAAACCCTTAGGGGAGAAGAAAGTTACTGTGTCAGCTAGTCTACGCGCTATATAAATCGAACCACATTACATTACATTATTCTCAAAACAATTTTATTTCAGTTGAGAACAAACTAGCTTAAGTAGTGTGCCACAAATCTGTACTAATTTTCATACAGTAGAATAAAGGGGACACCATTCAGTTATCTGGATAGGGATTGGCTTTTAGTATTAAAAGATACTTTCCCTCATTTTAAAAGGACAGTAGTAGTTTACTAAATAATACTAGAAATTGCAAACTGCATATAAATGGTCTTCGAACAAAATTATTTATGTGAGTCAAGTGAAAATAATGAATAATAAAAATATAACAAATAATATGAGACACGACCCATTGTCTATATTAGAACACTGACGAGCTAAATATTGTGGCTGAGACATGAGCCGATTAAACATAGAAATAGGAAACCTAGAAATATAGTAAAAACGCTGAATAGTAATACTCGAGTGTCGCCACATGCAGACGTTGGTACGTGTAGTTTGGTCTACAAACATCGCCTAAAGTAATTGATTTTACCCGGCAGAACGAAAGAAGGAAACTCCGCTTTTCAGTTGTCTTATAGGCCCTTGTTTTTTGACAAACAATGACCTTTCAGAGGTCAAATTGCTGTCAAGAATATGAATTGGCTGCTTCGCAGCAAAAAGTGTAGAGGAAGGTTAAATTTTAATTAAAAGCTTTATAGTACACATCAGATGTTAGCTGACATTCAATGTGAACGTGTTGGTACTAATTCATCGATTATGTCATCATTGGTCTGAATTATAGTTTCATAATAACATACAGTAAATCAATAGAATAGAATGTGTCAGCATGTTCTTTGAAGGTTTTGAAAAAAATTAAAACTGGTTCAGAGCGGTTAGATATGTAATGAGGAATAAAAAAAGACCATGAAAAAGTTATCAAATATCAAATTCACCTTAACTTCAAAGATTGTCAAATTTCACTTAATCCCCATTCAAAACTTGATAATTATTACAGTACTGGATTAATCTATAATTTAAATTTAACATGACAATCCCAATCTCATTCTTAATTTTCATCTCTTAATATTAAGGTATCTTATAATAATAATTTTTCATAATATCATTAATCAAAATTGTACTATTAAAGCTTGTCTTATTCTATCTACAGTAGGATGAAACAATTATAATATTTACGTATCATTTTTTAACTGATTTGTATTAATAATTTAATCTGGTCACCTGGTTGCAAAACACATGCTGTGCAGTGTCACATGTGTTAATTTCCTAGCATTATAAACAACATTTTGCTTTTGCTTTTGTTTGTTTGAACTGAGCTGGGAGGTACTGTTCTTGCTTTTGTGCTATACAGTAGGCCCCGGCTGAAACCCAGTTGCCATTGGGTTTTAATTGGAGTCTGAGCTTGCCTCCTTAAACCCTCACAATACGAGTTAGGCAGGTTAAGGACAATGTTTGTATCTGTATATACGTCTTTTACATGTTGTAGTTAAGTTGGTTGGTTAATTTCAGCTGCCACGGGTTCCCCAGTATAAATTTTCAATTAGAATGAGGATTACAAATCAATCAAACAAATCTGTGTCAGTATCAAAATCAGTTTGGTTGCATGATACTACGTAATCAAGGGAGAAACTGTTTGAAATGTTGTCTTAATTTTTACAATTGGGAAACATAGGGCTGCTGTCCCAGTCAGGTTATAAGAGCCAAAATCCCTCTTGGGACCCACTTATTTCTTCAATTTTTACGTCTCAGATACAAAGAACCAAAAGTGGAGGGTTGGAGCAGGAAACTTTTTTCTTTAATTTCTTGGTGATATGCAGACATGTATAATGCCTCTGGTACAATATAACTCAACGGTAGTTAAGTTGTAAAGCAAAAATAATCTTTTTTTAACTGAAAATGCCAGTCACACGGAATTTCTCTGACCGCAGTTTTTTCCAACCCTGGCCTAGTGTGTATGGTAAATATGTATATATATTTCTTTGGTATCATATACACAGAGGATAAACCACAAATTTCCAAGACTATTTTTCCTGTGGGGTCCTGCTGGTTGTGAATTGGGAGGTACACTAAGAGACAATCCCCTACTCTTTTCCAAACAGCGTACTGCATTCCTTATATGCAACATTTGGCCACAGGACCAACGGCTTTAATACTCATCTGAAAGATGGTGCCATTGAAATTTGGATCTCGCCCTCTAACTGAAACACAAGGATAGCAACGATAGCATGGGACTTGGAACCAAAGTTATATTTCAATGGTTAAGCCGACACAGTGGCTGTCAGCCGACTAACGCTGGCCACTCACTCTTGACGGTCATAACGGAATCTAACTTCGCTCCCTGTGATCGTTAAACGACGCGATGCCGTCCACTGATTGTCGGTGGCTCACAGGGACAGGCTGTTATCTGAGAATTCTGATGATGCAGGTTTTTAACTCGTGAATCTAAGAGGATGCATGTTTGATTAAAAATGAATGACAGTAATTAAAAAACAAATCTATGCTTTCAATCCTACAGTATACTAGCAAGGCTAGTTTATTCGTTACAAGTTTACAAAATGGCCAACTGACTAACATCAGGGAAAATCCAAGATGACCTCATGCATAAATATAATGCAGGGCCTCAAATTTCCACAACTGATTTTTATTATTGCACACTGCTTTATTATTCATCAACACATGTAGTTCAAATACACATCCTATATCCATCATGTACCAAATTTTAGGTTTTAATTGACATTATAATACTAGTATGTGTTTACCATACAGAGTAAAGGTTATTAATACAGATGCAATCATATTAAGGCTGACCTTGCTTTTTATTTCATAGGAACCTATGTAAATATTACAATCTGATAGAATAAATAAGGTCATGGATCAGGTAGCTGACATAAACATCCAAGTATGTATTCCAAATGTTCAATTTTTTAAAACCAAGTCCTTACATTTCCTCTCATTACAACCTAAATCTAAATCAAAATCCGATTTTTTTTATCGTACTCAAGATACTATTAACTAATAATTCATATCCCACTCTTAAGCTTGTCATTCTTACGACGAATGTACTCCAAATCTGATCCTACCTTAAAATACAAATCTTCCATAGATAATCCATATCCCACACTTTCCTCAATCTAATAAAAATCTACCATAAGATAATCCACATTGTATAAATATAGCTCTTCATATACTTTAGCCTACATCTAATCAAAATCTAATCCTACTTCAAAATACATAATCTATTACCCAATGTAATTGTACAGCTTATCTAGCTTATCTTGGATATAAGGTAATCCAAATCTGATCACCTAAAAAGGCTAATCTCTAATAGAAAATAATATTCAAATAAGGTTTGCTATGAAGCACTGTAAACACAATTTATATAAATAAATAAATTATAATAACAGTGCATAAAATTATAAACATGACATTTATATTCATGTCAAACATAGTCCTTCAATGAAAAAGTTGCCTATTACTAGTTGTATGAAAGAAAATGTTACTGGCGGAATTCAATCCTGTAACCTCTCGCAATCAAGGCTAGTGTCATACCATTAGACCACGGAGACATTACTGTACGGTATATGAGCTTGGATGTAACCTCTAAATCCAATCTCTAATAATAATTTGTCAAATCTTCACCCTACTGTTTATATCTATAGTAATTCAAATCTGATCCTACCTCATATAAAATCTCTATTCACAAATATGTCACTTTTAAATCGCTTTATATTAAAATCTTTTGCCCTTTATTTTAGCCCAAACATGCCCAAGCTGCCCTTTAAATCTTATCTAACCAGGAACACTACAGAACTGTCTTACATCATATATAAATATTTAGCGTAAACATTTGTATGTGTTGTAGTCATTGAATGTTGTATGCAGTTTGCCTGCGTGTCACTTCTAAATAATGAATAATCCATGGCAAGGCCTCAACTTACGATACATGCACTCAATCATATGCAAGATTTTCTTGGTCTTTTCGTCAGCCATAATTCTCCCTTATAAAATTCTAGTATAAGGACTTGTGTAAAACCATCAGGAAACAGAGAGGTCAGAGGTTGTACATTTACAGTTTGTACAATATCTCCATCCTGTGTCATACGTAAACAGCTATGGAATAACAAGAGGTTTCAGTTCTTGACTATAAACGGCACTTCCTGTACTGTATGTGAAATCCAGACTCTAGGTACTGCAAACCTTTCCTGAACTAGAGCCAGCACAGCTTAGCTAATACCCGGCATGTTATTTTTTTTCTTGTGTAGATCGTTCAAATGTCACAAGAGCTGAAGATGGCAGAGGTCAAAGAATATCAAGCTGATTGCAATATCAATCTGCTATCAAGTTTTACAATTCTCAGTAGACTGAAAAAAGGGTGTTTTAGTCAATCACTTGGCTTTAGGGACTGGCCTTGACACAGAGCTAGTATATCATGTGAGTCATTGCTTTATTGCATATAGAGTAGATTACTAGAGAGACCGTTCACAACAACCTCACAAGCTAGGATGCTGGGACCCCAAGTGAGTAAGTACATCATCTTCATTATCTAATTTTTAATTATCTCAATGTTAACATCTAAAGTTCAACATTCTGAGTCATTTCAATTACTATCATTGTGCGTAATTGTTTAGTTATTGACTTTACTTAAATCAAACAAGTTGAGTAGGAAGTGGGCCAAAAATAGAACAGGGGCCTCAGCAGTATTGATATGGTTGTGCACTTGATCCGTGACACTTGTCAACACAAAAGAAACAAAATAAACAATAGTTAAATGATTACAGTGTATTCTTTATACTACAGTAGAGAATACACAGGGATTGTATTGTATTCTCACTTTAACATCGTTATTATATCTCTGCACAGGTGAGTCTACTGTAGGCTTTGGGAGTGGTAGTATAGCACAGCATAATTGGCTAGCTAGTTGCTTGTAGACTACATGAAAGACAGTGGGAATGTTGTGAACACTAAAAACTAAAAGGAAATTCATGATTTTAAACAATTTCTATCTATAAAAATTGATTGATTTTGTAGCATGCATTATTAGAGTTGACTAATTGCCAATGCAAAGCAGTCCACCCACTCTAGTCAAAGGTTATGCTAATGATATTATCAACAATATAAATATTCATAAACAGTAATGCCAATCACTACTACTAGGTTAATAATAATAATAATAACTGCAATCTTCAGAGTTAAATTCAAATCATTCTAATATAATTATGAATAGTCAGGAATAGTGAGCACTTATTATTCAGTTTTTTAAAATTAAATGTTGCATTTTGTTTATATTTTGTTCAATATTTAAAAGCTAATAAACACGGTTAAGAAATTGGTTGCAATTACATTTTCAAAAAACATTTACAAAGACTATGAAAATAAATTATAAAAATACATAAACTGCAGTATTACAAGCAGGCCCGTATCCAGGGGGGTTTTTATGGTTTGGGAGAAACCCCCCTTTTCTAGCAAACCCAACTCTTTTCTGGCGAATCCCCCTCTTTAAATTTCCTAAATAAGTCTTCCAACCCAACTAATGCACTGCAGACCCACCCAGACACTGACATTTTCAAACATATCTGCTTTTATAGCATTATTTATACCCATAAAGCACAAAAATTCTCTTGCTTTGGGGTTTCTTTGACCCCACCGAGGCTTTGACTGTGGACATTACGCTCACAAAACCCCCCTTGGAAGAAGCTGGCTATGGGCCTGACAAGACATAAGCAATTCTGTCAATTCCCTGACACTTCCTCCAATAATACACAGTAACAAGATTAAATCATATTAAATGAAAAATAGCAAATATCTTATGTCAGTTATTTCACTAATTACAATCAAAACCAATTTTACTCAAAAAACCACAAAATTCCAGTCAAAAAGTGCAACAATCGAATCAGGTGCAATAATGATTTCTAGTGTAAAACATTGGTGATAGAGTGTTTTTGAGAATAGGAAATTCAATTGGTCCACAGCCATCTTGGTAAAGGCATTATGTTCAAATAATTCCACAATTACTTTTATCTACAACTACAAGTATATTGTAGATCTATATAATGGTGGTATTTGTACTCTGTTTATGTTGACTGTCATTCTTGTGAACTGAGTACCATTAACATTTTTAGTCCTAAAAGGTTGTGAGAGCCTAATTTTAAATTTGTTTAAATCTAATTACTGTATTAATCCTAGTTGGCTTTTATCAGACATTTTGACCTGTTTTTCATTTTAAAGTTATATCAAAAGTGTTTTTCTATTGCAATAAAATTGCTCATAAATTTTTCATCGGTATTTAGAAAATTCTTCAACTCACCATACTCAGGATTTACCAGCATTCCTCCAGATCGCTTCACATCATCAAACTTTGCATAAATAATTGATAATCTGGAAACAAACCAATCAGAAGAATTATTTTTGTTCTGTTTATATTCAACAGCCAATCAGCTCCTGGCAAACATATCACTAGTTAAAAATTTACATACCACACTTTTAATGTTCATTAACTGGTGTCAAAATAATATTTGTACTATAAATGTTGCTTATCTCTACTGTTGCTAGATTTTTAGATTAATATTTTAAAAAAATGATCTTGTAGGACTGACCAACTTGATAAATAGAACAGAGATCAAAGTATTAATTATGTCATAGTCAGCAATTTTTTACTTTGTTTGACATGCAGAACCACATAATTCAATACCGTTATGCTACATCGTTCGAAAAGCCACAGAAAAAAATATTTTTCAAGTTTTTGTAACCGTCATATTTAGTCAACATATTATTAAAATTTTAACATGCATTTGGAAGGCACTGAAGAAAGCAAAATAACAATAAAAGAGAAATGGTAAATTGGGTTGTCCCGAAAATGTGTTTTTAAGCCTGATGATATTAAAATAATAAGGTAGGAAATTTGAAAATTAAATAATTCCTGTAAAATTGTCTGACGTAGTTTCTCTGAAATCAGCCCATCCTTTTGAACATGAAATTGGGCCAATTAATAGTGGATGTGCTTATACCCAGGAAATCCTATGCAGGGGCGGATTTGGAGGGGACTAGGGCCAGCCCATGCCCCTACTTTTTCGCCCAAAACAGCCTCAGAGGTTATTTTCGGGTGTCTAGAAAACTAAAGTTTCCAACCCCCGGAACCCCTGCAATAGTGTTGGTTTGATTGGCCCCACTTTCGGTTCCCCTTTCGGACATCTCTGGATCCGCCCCTTCTATGTTCATAAAAACCATATAGTGGCCAATGTAAAGGCAAATTTTCAATACTCCATGCCCAATTCAAAGCCAATCTTTGATTTTTTGCTAAGCTATATAGTATTAAAAACACACTGGGCTTTTGCAAGAATTTTGCTGGTTTGTGAAACTATTATATACACTGTAAAGTAGAAGGTGGGCATATACCCATGGAACTATGTTATTATCACAGAAATGCTAGTAACGGAACAATATTTTAAGTCCAATCGATTTGCAATTTTTTTTTCATGTCTAATTTCTACCATCATATATTTACCTTAGAGGCCTACAAAAGATAAGCCAAAGTGTGTTAGCAACATGCCATATTAGTGCAATGTACAGAAGGCAGTATTACGTAGTATAAAATTGGTTGCTCCCCCAGAACACTGATTATAACGTATCATCTTTTGATGTTTTAGCCAGTATAGTAGTCATTGTAAAACGTGGCAATGGGCATATTGAAGAATGCACCACTCTTTGGGGGGAAAAAAGGTGTTTGTCCCTAGGGTGGCATTGCACTGAGGCTGCGATGGGTCCCAGGAGCCAAAATTGCTTTACTTTCTTAGACAGTTTAATTAGCAACTATTTTATACTAAATACTGTATTCACAAATTTACATATTATGTAGAGCCAGATTTTCTATAATAATGCATTTTATAAGTACAAACATTCTACCATCTCTTTAAAATGTACTATCAATTTTCAGCTCAAAATATATCAATATATTAATTATAACTGACTAGCTTTAATTGAATAATCAGGATAAAAAAATGCCGCACCAGTTAGGAATAAATTATTAACCCTATTTCTGTACTCTTTGTGTTAGCGCGTAATTAATCTAAGGATTTTTGTAGTAAAAGCTCTGTAAATTAGCGATACGTTTTTAGGTTCAATTTGTGCATCATTTAGAACTTTCGACTGCACGACGAGGGTAGGACGTAGAATGTAATAACGTCACTGAAAGTCATCTGCACATGCGAGAACGTTAAGCTCACCTCGTCGAGTAGATTCTAGAATGCAATTTGGCCAAATCTACGTATGCAGAGAACGTAGGACACCAGGTAGGACGGTCACGCATGAGTAATTCCATTTTAGCGTCCCTATTCAAAGTTCATACCGTAACTTTATTTGGTCCTTTAAATGAGGTATTCATAGCTTTACTTAAAAGTTTTAAGGTTTTTTCCCCCACATTTTATGAAATGGTATTCCTTAATTGGTTGTATGCACCTCAGCGCCATTAATTACTAAAGGATGTATTATTCGATTATTTGAACCTACCTTGAAGACGGAATTCCTTTTTTGCCCAAATCTACCCGCACTTTTTCGCCAACATGTCTGTAAATTTCAACTAGTGTATTGATCGCTGTGTCTCGTACCTGTAAAACAGGAATGGCCAAAATTTTATTCCATAGATTTTCCTTACAGAATCTTAATTATGAATAATACTGTAACAGTAACTAATGCTGGGAGGGGTTATGGTTTTTGACCCGGGGAGCTCACTTGTATACCAACCTTATGGGGTGAGGGGTACCTAAACACCACCAGGAACCAAACTGGTTCCCTTTTTTTTATAAATACCCCCCAAAAAATCATGTTTACCAGCCTGAGGAGTGTAGTTTGTCATAAGATGTAAAGAACATGAAATAAATTTTTTTTAAATTTTAATATTTTCAACCCTTTTAAAAATAACCTACTCCGGTCCTAGTTTTTAAAGCCATCTAATTAATTACATGAGTTTAGTAAGTGAACTATTTAGAACTATTTATGGACTTCTAAAATGTATTTACCTAAATAGGACCCATCTATCAGTAGTGAAAATTTTATTTATTTACAGTCTGTAGCTACAACACCATTAATGATCAACAGACATAATTCAGATCAAAATTAAATTAATACCTCTTTCTATCTCAAAAGTAATTGGTGATAGTAATTAAATGAACATTAGTATTAGGTAAACATAATGGTCAAAAAATTAGAGTGCCCAGCTTAATTATCAAGAGTTTGTTTACATTCGGAATTATGTAAATATTATTTATTAATTTTATCTGAAGGAGACACTATATCATAGCAATAAATTACAAATTACTGGATAATGTACTATAAATTGCTGTAAAACGATTCTATTGTTAATAACAGACTACTTCTTTCAGAAAACCAGCATAGAGTAAGTAACAACTTAAGCAGGCCCTTAAAAATATAAGACAAAACATAAAAATCCCCAAAACAAAAAGAAAAATATAAGGTACCACAATAATGATTAATTATGTTACATATAATTATTTAAAAAAAACTATCAACAAAATTGTCATGGAGTACTTACTTTCTCATCGTTATCAAAGGAAGCCATTATTATCCTTTGCGTAAATATGAATCGTATCTTTTAATTTAAAATACCATGTTTGGCACGGAAAGTTTAAAGTTTCCTTGGTTTTGCATCAAAATAAACACATGCGTTCGTACAAACCTAAATTTATACTAGAATGACGTATTAGACCAGGTGATTTCGTGATAAGCACGTTTATCAATGTGTTTGTGGCTAGCTTTAGCTTTTAATTCTGCACGTTTCAAAAGATGAAGTTGACAACTTGCGAAATCACCTCCTCCGTCTCAGCTATTTTCAATGGCCACAATTTCCCTCTTGATATGGTCGTTAATGCATTTACTTAATCTCATGATTTATACTAACAATTAGCATACTGGAATCGGTTTTTAAACATCAGTTGGAAACAGTTAGTTAACTCATCAACTTAAGAGTAGATAATGAATTTATCAAAATGAGGTAGCTAATTACTGCTCCAACAATAACAAGAAAAATTGTATAAAGAATTAAATATCAGATTAAATAAATTGTAAATGTTTACTAGGTAAATTGTTATTCCAATCGTTTTGGAGGTCATTATATATTAGATATAATTGTGGGACTTCTCGGTGTTAAGAGATTCATAGATCTAACTTATTATTTAATAATTAGCCCTGGTTCAAATATAATGATCAAATACAAGTTTGCACTATATATTTATCATAATCCTATGATCACATGAAGCAGAACATTTTTTGCAAAAAGCATTGTGAATTCTACTCTAAATACTGAGAATGCACTCAAACATGCAATGTCAACTACATGTTTCTAAAAGAACTCATTCAAATACTATCATTCTTTAATTGAGGCATTTGCCTGTAATGCAGTATATCATACAGCACTGTAGAAATGCATGTTAATTCCTGAGTAATCATAAATATTTATTGTTTACTATGTATTGTTTACATGTGTATTTGAACTTTACCTGGCTATTTGGATCACCTAAGAGTTTGCAAATGGATGGAACAAGTTTTGAAAGAACTAGGGAGCCAGCTCCATATCTGAAATAAAGTATTTAAATGTTAAAGTAAAATAATTACACAACGCAACCATTAATATAATAAGCATAAAAATTACAAAATGCTATAAATTTAAAGTAAAAACAGTAAGTACATTTGAACTTAGCATGTTGAGTAGAATAGGGTTACTTGATTTTAATTTGATTTATTAGGCACTCATACAATATGATACTATGACAATAAAAATACAATATAATAAAATACAAATTTTGAATATTTACAAAAAAATGTATTTAAAATTAAATACAACTAACCTCAAAGGTCAATTTAAACAATGCACTGATCACAACTGATTGGACGGATCAATGGATGGATTTATTTGGTGTAAACACCAACGATTATAAATAAAACATAATGACGAATATCTAAGACACATGGTCTTTAAACCATAAATTGACATCAAATCCATCAAAATAGTAGGAAAGCACATTAATATAATTTTAACACCACCACATTAAAATTAAAATAAACATCAACAATAATACATAAAATTGCATACCGGTTTCTCTCGCTGCATTAAAAGAAAGTGATACAACAAGGTATAAGAATGATGAAAATGCAATTATAATTAATATAATTTTTGTAAGAAAAAAATCATGGAATATATTATCAAATATAAACATTGTACAAAAAATTGTATTGCAATAATTATGCCATTGTTTTGAATACTGTATTTACAGTAAGAAACTGTAGAGGGCGCAAACACCTAAAATATGTGCACAATATCACATGATTCTGAAATTGATTATAAAAATATTAGTAATAGTATATTAGTTGTATTATCATAAATGTTTATTAATTTTGGTACAAATATTTTATTTCCTTTGCTATAAATTTCCAATTAAATTTACTGATTAATGCTTTTGTTAAAACTTTATACTGTAGATATGTAAGCTAAAGGTCAAAGGAATACAGAGGGCAGTATAAATGGTTTCTTTCTCTCCAGGCAAGAATAATAGAACAGAGATCACAGTTTGTTGCTATGGAGTTAATTGCAGAGAAATGCCAAGTACACAGCATCTCATGCTGATTTTGATGTTGAAGTCTACGTGCCTTGGTCCATTAAAAACCCTCCTGCTAATCAAAACAATGAATTTCACTCCTTGAATATGCTAAATAACATTTAGTAACAATGAGGTTTTATTTTGAATAAGTACTGCTATCTAAACTATATTTTCAAAATTTTCTTCAATTTCTAACTGCTTAATTCTAACTTTTAGTTTTTGGAAGAAAAAAAATGAATATATACTATATATTGAGCTTTTTACTTATGTTTCAATGTATTTTGTTATGGGTGGCATGATAAAGTATAAAATAATATTTTAGAAAATAAAAATTAATTTAATCCTTTTTAATAATTATGTAAGTATTTTGTAGTGTATTTAAAAGTATTTTAGGTATACTTGTATTGTATTCGAAAATACTTACCTGAAATTATAACACTTTATTTTAAAAAGTACTTATAGGATACAATACGTTTTAAATATGTAATTGATAAATTAATATAGTACAAAATATTGATTAGGCAAAGAATAAGGTCTTTATTTTTTGCTCTTCAAAAGGTTGTGACATATGGTAGCATTATAAAGCCATGTAATACAGTTTAAACTCTGACAACTTCCATTCAACATGAATATTATATAGCCAGTATTGGGAAAAAGAGTTTTTATGTGATGGTATGTAGAAATTGCTCAAAGCCTAATTAATTCAGGTAATCTGTGTGCCATACATACTTAACAAATGCCTCTTGATAATATCAATAAATTATTAGATGACTTAAACTAAGCATATAAAAATACATTAAAATTAATACATAGCTATAAACTTCTATTCCAATAGTGCTTAAAATTTTTTATTTTCTTATAATTCTGAGTAAATTTGGGAAAATTTTTTTTTACTTCAATTTATTGATTAAGAAAGCAACCAATTTATTATGATGATTATTTAATTCTATGTTAAATACTTACACATTTATAGTTTGTTGTAGACAATTTAAAACTTCTTCTCGAACTCTCCAATTTTTATGTACAAAAGCTTTCATTAGTCGTTCAAATACATACTGCAAGGGAAAAAAAACACTCAAATTAGTCTTCACAGGAAAAGAGTACAACTTTACAAGATAAATAAAAAAATGTTCTATGAAATTATGTACTAACAAATTAACTCAACAAAATTTAAATGGTTCTAAAGCCATGTTTCCATAGAATTGCTACACAGTCGCTACAGCGTTTCACTGAAATTCTTACGCTGCGTACCTGTCCCGACTCAATCGCACCCTGATTCAACTGAGCAATCAGCGTCAGAAAGGAGTCGGCGATATCATGTTGCAATTTTTAAGGAAACCAGGCTTCACTAGAAGAATTATGGGACCAATTTAATATTTATATCAAAATGACAGGCAAAGGGCCACACAGTACTGTAGGTTTGGGAAGGAAGCAGAAAATTACATTATTTTTGAATTACTGTTGTTTAATTTTGCAGAAATTGGCAAGCAATTTTAGATAGAAACTAGAGATTTCTAATATCTGCTACGATAGGTATTGAGAGATCACTGAAATCAAAGTAATTGTTTCAATTGTTTCAATGTGAGTGTATTCTTCTCTGCCATTGGTCAGTATAACAATAGGACCAACAGGACTATTATTCATTGTTAAACTATTTAGGGTGTGGTACACTTTACATGTGGGTGTACACATGTAGTATTAATTACAAAGTTTGATACAGTTAAGTATCTGTGGGTGGTGTTTACCTTTCCTGCACAATCTTATGTTAGTTTATTTTTCCTATAGGATGAGGTGTGCCTTACCTGTGAAGTTGATACTCCCATTAATTTTTGTATTAAAGCCAGAGCCTCCTCTCGCACCTATGACAATATAATATTACAGTACATGTTATTTCAAATAAATAATAAAAATAAAATATAAAAGATATTTATAATGTATTCAAAAATACATTTTTGTAATCAGTTGAGTTCATGATTTTGAATGTATAAATATAGCAAAACATAAAAAACGCAGGTATAGTAAACAGTAAAAATTATGAAACTAAAATTAAATAAATTATCAGGACACTAAAAAAGATCTGCTTGCCAAAAGGCAACATTAACTTACAGTTACGAAGCAACATTTGTAAGTTTATTTACATGAGGCTGATCATTAATAAATAACAATTTTATTATGGCATCATACTGTATTTCAATCATTACCATCCCAACGGTATTTGCTACAATATATATCATTTATTTATTTATACAGGTCTCTTATACACATCTAGATGTGTATAAGAGACAGGAATAGGGTTGTTTCACAACACTAATTTTCTAATAACTCTTCAATAAATACATGATAATTAAAAATCTGATCCAAACTGCAGAAATGAGACCTAACGGATTCTAAATTATCTGATAAAGATTGAATAATAATCTGATAGTTTTCGAGAATACAATAATACAAATATGGTTTGAAAATTTTATAGAATCCAATTTCTATGGGCTATAAATAATAATAGAATTTTGTTTTAATGACATGTTCATCAAAGTGTATACATATAATTAAAAAAATAATAATAAATTGTTCACATAAACATATTTAATAATAAAAACTTTTTGAAATTTAATCTTACCTGGTCTTTGCTATCTCCAAGTCTATCAATAACTGCAGGTATCACTAAAACAAACAAAAAATTGCCTCATTATAAATAGTTTTATCCAAATAATTTTTAAAATTATAATATGAAATAATTCATAAATTGCTGGATGATGATTCATTTGAAATTAATACTACAGATAAACACAGATTATGATTGTTATTTCGATCTTCAGATAATATAACAAGTGCATACATTGTGGTGCTACAGAAATTTGCCAATGGGATCCTGGTGGGTCAAGGGAGATTTAAAAAAATAAATGACGATGGTGAAAACTGTGCTTTTTAGACCAATTAAATATATTTCTTTGAATGATACTACAATATATTATAAGATTCAACTGGACGCCATTTTCCTCACCGACAAACCACTGATCCCAATTTTAAACGTAATTAACCCTTTCCAGGCGTATGGCGTCGTGACGACGCCCTCTTTGACCATACTTTATAGCGAGGGGCGTCGTACGTACGCCCTTTATAGATTTCATAATTATTTTATAGCTAGGCTGCCCACTATAGGATTTTTTGAGAGTGATGTAGGAGTATTTCTGTAGAGGGCCTCCTGGATTAAGACCAAATAAAATGCTTGTGCCCAGTAAAAACCCGACATTTAGTGTAGATGATGTAATTTCCCAGTTTTAGTACAGCCTCAGGCAATGGTAATGAGGCAGACTGGAAATGGTTAAGATGTTGTATCTTACTTTTTCTTTGTAAATTTTAATTGATGATTAAATGCGTGTTTGATAACTAATATAATGCAAGCTTTTCAGTGGTGGCGCCAGGACCTGCCCGACGGAGGGGCTAAAGGCCCCGACAGGGGGGCTAGTGGAGCGAATTGAGTCTCACTTGGCTGGCGGCCAGAGGGCCGCCAAAGGCCCCCGGTCGGGGGCCAGGGGGGCCGCCAAAGGACCCCGGTGGGGGAAGCCACGGAATATTTGATGAATTATGGCGAATTTTTATTACTTATTTGATAGGCATCGAGTTACTATATGACTTCATGTAGGCTATGCTTTCTAATGCTGAAATCAGCTTTATAAACCAAAACATTTTGAATAAAGCAAGAAACAAAGATTATGCAATGTAACCATCTAATTTATTTTCAAATCCTCATTCTTGAAAGTGAAATTCTATTTTTTGGAAATTTTGCATGAAATCTGTCAACCACGCTGTCATGGTCGAGGTTGCTTCACCTATCACGATGTATTCCAACCATCATAAGGTTATCTAAATGAGCATTTGTCATAATGCAAATTATTTTCAATTAGTCTCATTGAATTATTATTATTATTATTATTATTATTATTATTATTATTATAATTATTGTTGTTGTGATGATGAAAATTTAACACAAACAATATGGTGGCTGAACGAATATTACATGCAAGTATTTTTTTTATTTGTTTGTTCCCCGACAAAATTTATCGTCTTCCCCAACGGGGGGGCTATGCTCCCCAACAGGGGGGGGGCTATAGACCCCCCAGCCCCTCTGGTGCAACCACTGGAGCTTTTGTTTTTAGTACATTTTGATGGTAAATATTTGATTTTAAAATGCCTATTCCAGAAAGCCTATGAAGTCATTCAGGCGTAATGAACGGTAACCTACGTCTGTTGACAACAGAGAGCGCCACCTGGCGTTGTGACGACACGACCATGGTACTCTATAGTTAATTAGTCACTGAAAGTGATTTACAATAATTTATTTTGAGCTAATGAATTTATCTGAATAATAATATTGTTTATACTGTTTATTGTTTTATTTTTGTTTCAGCTTTACTTCCACTGGTCATTAGAATTTTACTATCATCATTTTTTTTTGTTAATAAAACCCAAAACCTAATACATTAAATCTCATAGAACTGAGCACTCCAACAAGTCCAACTGGTTAGGTTCTGGGCAACAAAACATGATATTAATTTTTCGGATGTGCTGATTATTTCATGTGGAATTTAATTTCCTAAAATCAATCATGAGTATGAGAGAAATCCAAATACTGCACCTTTGTACATCCTGGGACTTGGGGACATTATTTCCAGCTCACACAAACATTACAAATCCTGGCATTATTACAACAAGTGATGAATACCCACCAATAGCACCCATGGTTGTATGGTACATTAATTAATTGTTATGATTACTAAATATTACGGGATATAAAATGTATTGTTTACATTAGATTACTTTTACAACTACCTAGATATCAGATTCTAATGACAGTTGAGTATTAACAAGATGCCTACTACATATACAGGTCTCCCTCCAATGAAAGACCCCTCCATTTAAGGACCACCTCCAACTATGGACCACTATTCTATGGTCCCAAGTTAACAAATTTCTTTTATCTTTATTATTCTAATTAGAGACCAAAGCTGCTAAAGACCATGGAAACCCCAGTCCCAAAAGTGGTCTTTATTGGGGGGGGGGGGAGAGACCTGTACTACCATATACTCATGTAGTGTATTAAACTGATAACTTTCCATATTTTCATAGAAAATATTAATGCCTTTTGTATAGTAGGTTTAATGGTGGCTTTGTCAACACAACACATCTGTAGCTGTCAGTTGGGAACAATGTACACTACTGTATTTAAAAATTTTACATTTTTTGTTCATTTAATTACAATTTGTATTCTATGAGATACTTTCAATACTTACTTTTACAATTAACAAAAAAGTGTTTCCCCTTCTCATTAAAAATGTATCCCCTATTTTATGCAAATAATAATTCAATTTTTAAATTATAATTATGAAAAATTAATTATAACATGTTACTGCAAATCAATTTTGACATTATGTTAGCAGTAGACTATATAGTATTGTGATACATTATGTACAATACTCACTATTTATTTTGAAACAGGTGTGAATATTTCCTTATCATTAATTGGTAACAGGAGTGCCAAAATAAATATTACTATACTGTTTTAAATTAAAATATTTTTAATAGAAAACTAAATAATTATATTTCATTCTTTATAAAGGTTAAGTCTCCTTGGAAAGGTCATCTTGGCACTGAGAAGAATAAGGATATTCATGGATAAAAAAGAAAAACAACATGGAAAGAGATGAGGAATCCTATGAGCCCTCAAACTTTTAAAAGAAACTGTACTAGACAAACTAGTAGCGTAGAAAGCTTCCGTAAAACATCTCAACGAGCGCACAATGTCAATGGACCGGTGACACCACAATCATTCTTACTACTTTGTGGACAGTTGAAAAGATGGCCATTAGAAATTGGTTCCTAAGGTAAGAATATGAAAAATCTGAAAAAAATTCTGGAAGTTGGGAAGTCATTCTGACATTATTTTGATCCCATAGTATTAGTAATCATAACAAGATGGTATATAAATTTGTGTGCATGTCTTCCTACCTCAGAACCTTACCTCTGTCTCTTATACACATCTAGATGTGTATAAGAGACAGGATTATGATTGTTATTTCGATCTTCAGATAATATAACAAGTGCATACATTGTGGTGCTACAGAAATTTGCCAATGGGATCCTGGTGGGTCAAGGGAGATTTAAAAAAATAAATGACGATGGTGAAAACTGTGCTTTTTAGACCAATTAAATATATTTCTTTGAATGATACTACAATATATTATAAGATTCAACTGGACGCCATTTTCCTCACCGACAAACCACTGATCCCAATTTTAAACGTAATTAACCCTTTCCAGGCGTATGGCGTCGTGACGACGCCCTCTTTGACCATACTTTATAGCGAGGGGCGTCGTACGTACGCCCTTTATAGATTTCATAATTATTTTATAGCTAGGCTGCCCACTATAGGATTTTTTGAGAGTGATGTAGGAGTATTTCTGTAGAGGGCCTCCTGGATTAAGACCAAATAAAATGCTTGTGCCCAGTAAAAACCCGACATTTAGTGTAGATGATGTAATTTCCCAGTTTTAGTACAGCCTCAGGCAATGGTAATGAGGCAGACTGGAAATGGTTAAGATGTTGTATCTTACTTTTTCTTTGTAAATTTTAATTGATGATTAAATGCGTGTTTGATAACTAATATAATGCAAGCTTTTCAGTGGTGGCGCCAGGACCTGCCCGACGGAGGGGCTAAAGGCCCCGACAGGGGGGCTAGTGGAGCGAATTGAGTCTCACTTGGCTGGCGGCCAGAGGGCCGCCAAAGGCCCCCGGTCGGGGGCCAGGGGGGCCGCCAAAGGACCCCGGTGGGGGAAGCCACGGAATATTTGATGAATTATGGCGAATTTTTATTACTTATTTGATAGGCATCGAGTTACTATATGACTTCATGTAGGCTATGCTTTCTAATGCTGAAATCAGCTTTATAAACCAAAACATTTTGAATAAAGCAAGAAACAAAGATTATGCAATGTAACCATCTAATTTATTTTCAAATCCTCATTCTTGAAAGTGAAATTCTATTTTTTGGAAATTTTGCATGAAATCTGTCAACCACGCTGTCATGGTCGAGGTTGCTTCACCTATCACGATGTATTCCAACCATCATAAGGTTATCTAAATGAGCATTTGTCATAATGCAAATTATTTTCAATTAGTCTCATTGAATTATTATTATTATTATTATTATTATTATTATTATTATTATAATTATTGTTGTTGTGATGATGAAAATTTAACACAAACAATATGGTGGCTGAACGAATATTACATGCAAGTATTTTTTTTATTTGTTTGTTCCCCGACAAAATTTATCGTCTTCCCCAACGGGGGGGCTATGCTCCCCAACAGGGGGGGGGCTATAGACCCCCCAGCCCCTCTGGTGCAACCACTGGAGCTTTTGTTTTTAGTACATTTTGATGGTAAATATTTGATTTTAAAATGCCTATTCCAGAAAGCCTATGAAGTCATTCAGGCGTAATGAACGGTAACCTACGTCTGTTGACAACAGAGAGCGCCACCTGGCGTTGTGACGACACGACCATGGTACTCTATAGTTAATTAGTCACTGAAAGTGATTTACAATAATTTATTTTGAGCTAATGAATTTATCTGAATAATAATATTGTTTATACTGTTTATTGTTTTATTTTTGTTTCAGCTTTACTTCCACTGGTCATTAGAATTTTACTATCATCATTTTTTTGTTAACAAACCCAAAACCTAATACATTAAATCTCATAGAACTGAGAACTCCAACAAGTCCAACTGGTTAGGTTCTGGGCACGGAGGGCCTATATTGACAACAAAAACCATTAAAGCATCAGGGACGATCAATTCAAATTATGAGTAAACATATTGCACCATTGATGGTTACTGGACTTACACCTTGGTAATGCAGGAAAGGCTGCCAGTGCAGGTAGAAAATGGCACCGCTAGCAGTTTACACGGAAAGATGACATTATAGGTTCTTTATGGGAAGTGGTCCTAAGGGGTTGTCCCTAGATGACACTAGTACAGGTTCCTTTATGGGTGATTTTCCCTAGATGACATTATAGGTTCTTTCAGGAGATAGTCACTACTTTAGATAACATTAGGTTCTTTAAAGGAGGTTGATGACAATTACAGGTTCTTTAAAGGTAGTGGTCCCTAGATAACATTATTATGTTTAAAGGGAGGTGGTCCCTAGATAACATTATTGTATAGGTTCTGAGGTTCTTTAAGGGAGATGATCCCTAGCTAACATTATAAAGTTCTTTAAGAAAGGAGGTCCCCTCTTTAATAGGCCCTCCAGTTTTCTTTAATTAATAATCACAACAACTCCCTGCATATACCTATGTGAACGATTCTCTTGTACTTTATACTGTAATGTTTTTTTGTTTATTTGAACAAAGTATTCCTATTTTGAAACGTCCTTCAATCTCTCAATCAGCACTAAAATCATCTGCTTGGTCAACAGTCATTGTATGAGGTGTGCAAGTCATGCAATCTTCTCTTTGAATATTTGAAGGTCAGGTGTTACTATCTGACAGCAGGAAACTAGGTGTATCCAGTACAGTGCTACCGTGTAGATAGATCCAATATTTACTTTTTATATTGATTGTGGCAATCAAATGATTACAGTATAATGATAATTATTGAAACAGTAATGGCCATGATTATGATAAATTTTTATTATGGTACTACAGTTATAGGGGTGTTGCTGTTTCACAACACTAATTTTCTAATAACTCTTCAATAAATACATGATAATTAAAAATCTGATCCAAACTGCAGAAATGGGACCTAACAGATTCTAAATTATCTGATAAAGATTGAATAATAATCTGATAGTTTTCGAGAATACAATAATACAAATATGGTTTGAAAATTTTATAGAATCCAATTTCTATGAGCTATAAATAATAATAGAATTTTGTTTTAATGACATGTTCATCAAAGTGTATACATATAATTAAAAAAATAATAATAAATTGTTCACATAAACATATTTAATAATAAAAACATTTTGAAATTTAATCTTACCTGGTCTTTGCTATCTCCAAGTCTATCAATAACTGCAGGTATCACTAAAACAAACAAAAAATTGCCTCATTATAAATAGTTTTATCCAAATAATTTTTAAAATTATAATATGAAATAATTCATAAATTGCTGGATGATGATTCATTTGAAATTAATACTACAGATAAACACAGATTATGATTGTTATTTCGATCTTCAGATAATATAACAAGTGCATACATTGTGGTGCTACAGAAATTTGCCAATGGGATCCTGGTGGGTCAAGGGAGATTTAAAAAAATAAATGACGATGGTGAAAACTGTGCTTTTTAGACCAATTAAATATATTTCTTTGAATGATACTACAATATATTATAAGATTCAACTGGACGCCATTTTCCTCACCGACAAACCACTGATCCCAATTTTAAACGTAATTAACCCTTTCCAGGCGTATGGCGTCGTGACGACGCCCTCTTTGACCATACTTTATAGCGAGGGGCGTCGTACGTACGCCCTTTATAGATTTCATAATTATTTTATAGCTAGGCTGCCCACTATAGGATTTTTTGAGAGTGATGTAGGAGTATTTCTGTAGAGGGCCTCCTGGATTAAGACCAAATAAAATGCTTGTGCCCAGTAAAAACCCGACATTTAGTGTAGATGATGTAATTTCCCAGTTTTAGTACAGCCTCAGGCAATGGTAATGAGGCAGACTGGAAATGGTTAAGATGTTGTATCTTACTTTTTCTTTGTAAATTTTAATTGATGATTAAATGCGTGTTTGATAACTAATATAATGCAAGCTTTTCAGTGGTGGCGCCAGGACCTGCCCGACGGAGGGGCTAAAGGCCCCGACAGGGGGGCTAGTGGAGCGAATTGAGTCTCACTTGGCTGGCGGCCAGAGGGCCGCCAAAGGCCCCCGGTCGGGGGCCAGGGGGGCCGCCAAAGGACCCCGGTGGGGGAAGCCACGGAATATTTGATGAATTATGGCGAATTTTTATTACTTATTTGATAGGCATCGAGTTACTATATGACTTCATGTAGGCTATGCTTTCTAATGCTGAAATCAGCTTTATAAACCAAAACATTTTGAATAAAGCAAGAAACAAAGATTATGCAATGTAACCATCTAATTTATTTTCAAATCCTCATTCTTGAAAGTGAAATTCTATTTTTTGGAAATTTTGCATGAAATCTGTCAACCACGCTGTCATGGTCGAGGTTGCTTCACCTATCACGATGTATTCCAACCATCATAAGGTTATCTAAATGAGCATTCAATTGACAAATTTATTTTATCTTTATTATTCTGACCAAAGCTGCTAAAGACCATGGAAACCCCAGTCCCAAAAGTGGTCTTTATTGGGGGGGGGGGGGAGACCTGAACTACCATATACTTGTGTAGTGTATTAAAGGTAACATTCCATATTTTCATAGAAAATGTTAATGCCTTTTGTATAGTAGATTTGATGGTGGCTTTGTCAGCACAACACATCTGTAGCTGTCAGTTGGGAACAATGTACACTACTGTATTTAAAAATTTTACATTTTTTGTTCATTTAATTACAATTTGTATTCTATGAGATACTTTTAATACTTACTTTTACAATAAACAAAGAAGGGTTTCCCCTTCTCATTAAAAATGTATCCCCTACTTTATGCAAATAATAATTCAATTTTTAAATTATAATTATGAAAAATTAATTATAACATGTTACTGCAAATCAATTTTGACATTATGTTATGCAGTAGACTATATAGTATTGTGATACATTATGTATAATACTCACTATTTATTTTGAAACAGGTGTGAATATTTCATTATCATTAATTGGTAACAGGAGTGCCAAAATAAATATTACTATACTGTTTTAAATTAAAATATTTAGTTTTAAACTAAATAATTGTATTTCATTCTTTATAAAGGTTAAGTCTCCTTGGAAAGGTCATCTTGGCACTGAGAAGAATAAGGATATTCATGGATAAAAAAGAAAAACAACATGGAAAGAGATGAGGAATCCTATGAGCCCTCAAACTTTTAAAAGAAACTGTACTGAGACAAACTAGTAACATGAAGCGTTAAAGCTTCCGTAAAACATTTCAACGAGTGCACAATGTCAATGGACCGGTGACACCACAATCATTCTTACTACTTTGTGGACAGTTGAAAAGATGGCCATTAGAAATTGGTTCCTAAGGTAAGATATATGGAAAATCTGAAAAAAATTCTTGAAGTTGGGAAGTTATTCTGACATGATTTTGATCCCATAGTATTAGTAATCATAACAAGATAGTATTTGTGTGCATGTCTTCCTATCTCAGAACCTTTAATACCTAGTAATTTTTTTTTTTTAAATGAACTCAGACTTTTTGGACTTCAGAAAGTATGAAATCAAGGTATCTATCTCCCTAGTTTACTGTAATAAAATCATTGCAATCTACAGTAGTACTGTATTATAACTTAAAACTTCAAATAAACACAATAATTCATAAAAAAAAAAAACATCATCTGTTACACTGTCCGAATGAGCACTCAACCTTGACCTTATGTTGACCTTTCTTTCATCTGTCACTCTGTCTGTGTACACCGATGGTTACGGAATGCAAATTAATGCTTGTTTTAATTGCGTTATGGCAGAATTATCATCAACTGAGAAGAACTTCAATTCATGTGTTAAAAGTCTCTGGTGACAATTAATATTGGATTATATAGTAGTCATACAAATTACAGACTATAACATTCAAATTTAATATTGAACTATTTAAATTTGAGATACTGTGTTGTAATTATTGTGAATGTGCATGAAATTCGAGTAAAAACACCAGAATTAAAAACTTCTTTACCAGTTTTTCTTCAAAAAATACTTTTATGTTTACTGAAACCTTTTCAAGAATTAACTTACTTTCCATTTTGAACATTTAAACTAAAAAAAAAAAGAATAGAAAAGCAAGAAAAAAAAAAATTTAACTTAATTATGTTAAACTAAATATTTTCATACTTAAAATTAGAACTAGAAAAACAAGACAAACACAAGTATTGTATCATATATTCTGTCTCAATTAAATTAATGAATGCATCGTCTATAATTTATATTCAAATTCAGACATGAAATTTTGTTTGAAATTAGATGATGTTTACAGGGATTGATTATTTAAATATACCTGTATGTTGTATTTTTCTATGAATTGCATGTTTTTCAAATAATGCCAACATAAATTAATCACCATGGACACCAGTAAAATTGAAGCAATAACCATGGAAACTACTGTAGACTAATATCAACTGATGAAAATCCATGTCATCAATAAAAAGCATTGTATTTTATCAATCACAAGGTACTTTATTCCTGGAGAGCTCACTGAAGATTCTCTTTTCTTTCTGAACATTGATTTTCCAAAAGGAAGTTCCACTCAACAATGCAAGTCTTAAATTCAAATGGTGGAAGCTAACAAAATAAATACAAAAATTATTATGATCCAAAAGAGATTCTAGGGACTATTTAAAATATTTAAGTTTCAACTATAGAGTAACGCCAAACATCACCGCTATACAAGGTTAATATAAAAACAGAATTTTTTAAAATTACAATAATATTACCTGGTTGATTTAAAATATTATTCAAACAAACCCAGGCGTTAAATCTTTAAATTATGCCACATTATACAAGATAGAGTTTTTTTTTTCTGTTTTCATCAGACTTGGAAACCAAGCTACTATAACAATAATGATGAGTAATACAGTAAGTAGCAAATTGTTTTTTCGTGTAATATGAATTAAACTTTTTTTTAAATATAGGCCTACTTTGGAGATGACACTGTTAATTACTTGGGCTCAAATAATTATTTACCTTGATGAGACAATTTTAAACTGAGGAGTTTTTTTACGAATAGGCCTAGAGTTCAACTCCTCAACCCCTTGCAAATTTCCATTGTGTATACACAATACATTATTGTTGTTACAGTATTGTTGAGTATATTCACATGTTTGCTAGGTTATATTTTTCCTCAGGGGATCTATTTACAATGTCAAAATATTTTTATTTTCATATGAATTATGATAATTATAATCTACATGAATGCAAACTCGAATTACAATAATCTGACTGTACGCAAAGTGCCTGGCCTGCCTGCACAATTTACTACAAATCAACAATCATTTCCATGAATATTTCCAATACTTATTTATGTCAAATAATCTATCAAAATTGAATTGAACTTTAATAAAATATACTGTCAACATCAGAAAAGCATGCACAGGAGTTGCAAAAAGTGCTCCCCCACCAGTTACCAACCCCCTCTCCCCTCCCCCTCACACAAAAAATCATATCTTTACAATTTTTAAAATTATATTTCATATTGTTTTTGATGTACTGTATGTTACAGTTACGTCAAGCACTTCATATGCTGAAATTTATAATGAACATGTGCACATTTTATGAGTTTGTTTTCAAATTTGAACCCAAAATGTTGAATTGTGTTCCGTATTATTCTGTGCAATGTTTGATCCAGTAAACGAGGCCTAGAATCATGCGCTATATTTAGGAGTGATATATTATTTTGGGAAGTAGGTTGAATTCAGTAGCTTTGTAGGTTCAGGTTTGTTGTTGTTTACGTTTCTGTTTACATCAGATCATGGAAAGGATCCCAAAGCTATTATCACTAGAATTTGATAAATGAAATTTAGTATGACAATGGCAAGACATGACAGGCAAAATAGGGCAGAGTTTGTGGAATAGTCTTACACCCTGGTAATTTCCTGTTCATCATTAAACTTAGGGATGGCATATCAAAAGGCAATTTTTAATGCAAGTATTTCATTAAAGTACACTCATTCAAATCATACTGGGCTTGACTTCCGAGGAAACACTGGTACGTGAATTAGAATGTGGGGGGAGGGGAGGAGGTGGTGGGCTTATACTCAGAAAATACGGTAGTTATTCACTCACCTGTTCCAATGTGACACCTGAATTTGTCATCCATACGCTCGACAAGGACTATGAGACAGTCAAGACCATGTAACGAAACCTGAAATCAAAGATATCATTTCACCTGTGTGTATTAGGCCTATCATTAATTTCTTCATAGAAGCAAGTACTGTATCATACATAAGTGATATTAATAATAAAAGCCAAGCACACACTGCACCAAAGGTCTTCGGCCGACACGATCCATGGCGAACGGAGAGCGCAACGTGAGGTGGTGCATGCTATGTATCGTTTTTGCATTGTCACAGAAAGCAAGGATGGATTCATTGGCCTATAGTTCTATGGGCGTCACATAAGGCAGTGTATATATCTGGATTTACGTTTTGGATGTAAGAATATAAAACACCTTGACTTCAGTCCGGTCTCTCAAACTTGGTTGTGTTCATAATAACCCAAACTAGCTATTGCTCCAGACTATATCTATTTCAGTCTCTTGCAACTAAAGTCAAAGATATTTTTATGTGAATGTTCTACTGTACTATTAAATATTGCTGAATTTTTAATATATTACATTAGGATTACCATTTATATGGCCAATTAAAAGCTGCGTTGCTTTGTAATTTGTTGCCATGACAGATATTGAATCCAAGACCCTGGCACTGAGGGCAAGTATCTTAACCACATAGCTACTCTCACTCCATAGAAGTGCAAGGCTTAAATGCGACTTGCTCATTCTGAAGACTCCAAATAATTGTTTTAAATTTAAATTTTTAATAAACCTTACCTTAAAATTACTGCTACTGACCCACGACACAAGGCCATCGATGAGCCTATCAATGTTGTCACATTTTACTGGGTTCGTTCTCACTGATAAGTAATCCTGAAGCTCTTGGCTAGCCTGGATCCGCAGTTGCGTATCTGATTTTAGAACCTTAGCCACGATATCGTCTAATGTCAATTCTCCCATCGCAACCTTGCTGTAAGAATCACGATTATCAGCAGTTTAGGGTTTCAAAGTCATTTTTCTGTGAAGATAAAAAAAATATACCAAAGTGATATTGTTACTTTTTTATACGTTATTATTTACAGCATTATTAGTATTAGGGCAAGCCTGACTGATAAAAAAAATGTAAAAATCTCTGATCAGTTTAAAATATAAAAATATTAACTATTTTTTACTAGGGGAGGTGAGACCATGTTGTGTAAAAAGGCCACTTATTCAAGAATTAATTAATGAGTTTGATACCTTAACAATGCACTTCGGTCTGGTGTTACCCATTTACCTTCTATTTTGGCCGTGTTTCCGCAGCACTTATTACCAAATAAATTATCGGAAAGCAGCCATTTTGTCACTTTTCACTGCGGGGCCCAAAGTTTCCAATCAATTTTCGGACGAAAATCAGCTAATTTATTAGAAAAAAAGCTCCAATACCAATGTCAAATACTGGTGCAAAGAATTCTTTTGGGTAGTTGTTTCTAAGGCAACTACTATAGTAGTCAAGGCCTAGTATTTTAAATAATAAGTGAGTAAATTTTTTTCGTATTTAAGAAGCCTGAAACGGCTGCGCTTGATGTTGACGGTGTCTGGCTAGGCCTAGGTCTATCCCTACCTATCATTAAATGTACCGTAAAGCAGAACAAACAGAGCTACTATATGCAGCATTTTTTTTCATCTTCTTCTCAGTCCCTATAGATAGAAGTCCAATGAAATATCATTGTGATGACAGTAGGCCTACATTTCCCAGAGTGAAATATTACCGATTTCGTTCTTAGCCAAGGCTTTTCCATCTTGTGCAAAAAAAGGGTCACCTGTTAGGTCAACAAAACAGAGGCTGTGATGTTGAACACATTGCACTTTTATCCATAATTTTGCATGATGGGATAAAATATTTGGAGGGAATGTTCACAATGTGCGCGGAACTGATCGTTTTTAACAACAATCTGTTCAGGCTGCCACCGACAATGACGAGACGGTGTCGCTTTGTCTAGTGTTCACGGGCGCAGAGTTGGACTTGTCGTACTGTACGACGCAGTGAGTGCCTAACTTTAGATTACATTTCACACAAAACTAATGAGCAGAAAAAATTAGGAGGTAGGGAGGTAAGCCTACTAACAAAATATATTAAATTTTTATCATAGAAGTCAAATGCCATCATTAGTTATCTGTGACATCCAAAATCTTTGAAAAAAAAAATATACACAATTGAGTAATAGAAGGAGCAAAATATTATTATTTTTTTTAAATCATACTGTAAAAAACAAAACGTTTAATCCAATGCTGGTCATTTAATTTATTTGAGTGAAAAAAAACATATTGATGAGCACAGTAAAAGATAACATAGGATAACACTTAAACATCATGATATTAGTACTATTGAAACTGTTAATATTTCAAGAATTTATAAAGTTCAAATCCAAGTTTGATTACTTCCATAAAGAAATACTTTGGATCAATGAACTGAAAGTTAAGTATGGTCAAAGCCAAATTGTTTCTAGTAAATTTGCTATTAAGAGATGCTAAGTATTGTTCAGCTCTACACAGTTATGTTGTAGGCCCCTATTGATGTTAATTAATTACTTCCTGTCATCTCTTTGGTGTTTCTGTAGGTTTTTTGATCTTATGGTATCATGATGGAACAAAACGTCAATCCTTTTTGTCATTAAACTTTTGTTTTGAAATAAACATTAATCTCTTTCTCGTCACAGTTTTCCATGAGTGATAAAGTAGCTTTTTATCACATCATTCTTAGTGTAAATCACATAGGTTTGCAGTACAGGTACATACATAGGGAAAACACAATGTTTTGTATTTTTATTGCCCAACTTTATTGACATACACTGTACTTTAAATCCCCTCGTTATCAATGCTGAATCATCAAATTGCTATAACAATCAATAACTTATGACACCTTTCAAACATAACACAATAAATAATTTATAAAGGGTAAACACTGATAAAACTAACCCAGTTTTTCTCAATATTCTTAATTTGCCATGATTATTAATTAGTTATAATAGTTTATTAACCTTTTATACTTTTTCATCTGAACTGTATTATTATACAGCAGGGGTGTGCATGAAAATCAGTCGGAGGGCCAAAGTGAATTTTTGATTAAAGACCGAGGGCCGCACCAAAATTTTGATGTTTCCAGTGACCTTCCAAAACCTCCAAGCACTGCTTTTACACCACTTTACTTTTTACATTCTGTACGATTGTGTCGGGCCTTAAAAAACAAGGTGTTTTCTGGCCAATGTTGCTTGGCGGGCCGCACACATAGGGTTTTTAATTCATTTTCCCGCATTTTGCCCACCTGTGTTATACAGTTAACAATTTCCAAAGTTGTTTCCAAAAATACAATCAAGTAAAAAAAAAAAAAAATGGAATTACGAAAAGGAAATGAGTAACAAGCAATAAAATAAAAATTTCAACATTGAAATTAAACTAATGCCAACTCATTAAAATTTAAACTACAGTAACAAAGAGCTAATAAAAAGAACATTCATGACTAAAACTAAAAATGCAATTGATTGCAGGTTGATAATGTTGTCATCTTTTGTTTTTGTCCTTTCACCAAAGAATTATTCCTTATTTTAAAAGTAAATTAAGTATAGTAGTTAGTAATGTATTGAATATATTGTAAATAATGAATTAAATACTAAAAATAAGCCGTACACCACTGGACTACCACACAGTAGGTAAAGTTCAAAGACCCCTTTCAGTAGCTCACTTTCACGACATGGAATTGCACTCATAGTGCATTTTGGGACACCCCAAGTTACAAACTATATACTGTACCACCAGCCAGGCTCTGTGTTTGGTTTAAATACCTGCCTGTTCCCTCACTTTTTTACAAATTAGAGACTAATCACCATTTTGTGGTCAATACCTGTAAATCCAAACTTTTTCGCTGTCGCAAACAGGCCTAGAAAAATTTGAGTCTGTTCTCTGAATGCACAAATGGGTGTCGTACATTGAGCTTTAGTTTAACATAAGCTAGTGTTTAGTTCAGGTTTTAACAGTCCTTCAAATCAAAGACATTTGGCTGCATATCAATAACCATACTGTACATTGTCATAAAAATTGATCTTAGTTTAATTAAACAAAGAGTAGCATCGGCCTGCAGGCTATAGATCATTATGCATTCCTAAACAAAATATAACTGGCTGTATGGCCTACACATGCTCATATGTAGACATCACTTGAAATCACTGATAGTAAAATATAACATTATAATACATTTTAAATAAAGTCTTCGTAATGTAACATTGAATTTTTATTGACTTAAATTCAATCAGCTCATAACAGAATATTCAGTCTATTTGGACACAAAATAGAATTTTATGGTATGACCTTAAATTGACCTTAAATTTAGATTTATTTGAAAATCTTTCATTATGAAGGCTATATGTAAAATGAAGGTTTGACTGGTTTTTAATAGGAAATGCTGGTTGTAAAGTCAAATGCAAACAGCATTATCGTATGTAAACATATCTGTTCCATAATTTGATTTCAGTGACAGTATCAACAATCAAAGTAAATAATATGGGCTCAGCAATTATAACATCACAGAAGTATGCCATTATTATTAATGGTGGAAGAATTTAATTGGAAGTTTCAATGTTTCTCTTCAAATTCCACCAAGGATTGTAACAGTATGAGTTACATGTATAATATAATAATAAATGCATAAATGAATCATTTTGCTAAGCAAAAAACCTGACTTAATAATAATAGTTACATTCCTGAATTGGGTTATACAGTATATCAAATTAGTTCTGATATTGTATGTAAACATTGTTATAGTTACCCTTCACTGTAATAATAAACTGGCCTACTGATATGAACTGATGGCCGATTTATCAATCATTAACCTCAATTTTATAGCTAGTTTTATGTATTGTTAGTTCAAAGTTTAAAGAATTGGCCTATTTTTTACACCAGTTTGTTAAAATTATTTTTTCAATGCTACTTATTACAATAATACTTTTTTGAACAACTTAGTTCATTTTTCAGAATCGGTATCAAAATTAGTTAACATTCACCTCTGAATACTGACCATATAAATTTCAGTAGAATTTGAAGATAGAATCCATAATAAATTGCCAATATTTAAAATTAATTTAGAAACCAGTCCTACCATAAACAACAGTATGGTATATTACATGCAAGCATAAATTCTGCTAATTTGTTAACATTTTAAATTCCTACTTTTATTCATTAAGAATTTTACAAATTAAGAATTGTTATTAACTAAATATTTATTTTTAGGCAAAAAAAGTCCTATTTCTATATCTATCAATATTTAATACCACTTTCCTTCCCAGCAGAAAACCAAACATGCATCATTATAGATACAGTATAGTAGTACTGGATATGTACAGTATTAGTAGTGGGTTTGTGTATGGTGACTGCATTTAAAAAAAAATGTAGTCTCATCCTTTTTTCCAACAAACAAGATACATTAAATGTCAAAAAAAATTATTAGACATGTGTGAGAAAATGAGTGAGATGTGGATTTTCATTATTTCTTTTTAAATAGGCCCTATGATTGAATATAAGTGAACTTGTAATGAGACCAGCCAATATACAGAAATTACTTTATAACTTACATTTGAAAGCCAGATTATACAGTACTTCATACAAAGCTCATCTGCTGTCTGTGTACTAGTAATGAATGGCTTTTGTTGTTAACTGAGAATAGCTGTAATTTTTACCTACAGTAAACAAGTTGTTACAAATTGTTAATTGTTTTGAAAACTAATTGGGCATGGGCACAACACCCATGAATCAGTAGAGTCAAAAAGCATTGCTTTGGAAGATACAGTAACAGCCTTGAAAGGACAATTTGCCAAATGCTTTATGATTTCTGACACTCACGCTCTGTTTGATTTTGAATTAACTATCTGTGTTCATTCTATCCAGGGCCATTCTATTCATGAAAATAAATACTGTACAGTACCTGGAAAAGTGTGAAACACATTCAAGAAAAATTGTGTTTTTGGGGATTACAAGAAAATAATTTTGCTCTGTTTATTAATTTGTTCACTAGCTATTTTATGTTAGAACAAAAACAAAATATTACCTGCTACAGTAATCACCACAACCACACCAACCTTTTTTTTAAAATCTACAGTACATGAGATTTTTTTTTATTTTAATGGATGTCATGTCTATAAGACTCAGCATTTTCTTGATATGTTTTCTTGATATGATTTGATTGTGTTTAAATAATAAGACCTACAGTATCCCTGTACTGTAAACATAGTTAATTATTCCATATACAGGTACAGTAGAGTAGTAGAAGAAATTTTGATTTAATTTACTGTATTTACCTGGAAAAAAACATGTTTATTATAGTATGTCATCTATGTATGAATATCCTAAATAATAATGATCGACAAAATCTACAGTACATGAGATTTCTTTTTTAAATAGATGTCATGTATATAAGACTCAGCATTTTCTTGATATGTTTTCTTGATATGATTTGATTGTGTTTAAATGATAGGACCTATCCCTGTACTGTAAACATGGTTAATTATTCCATATACAGGTACAGTAGGGTAGTAGAAGAAATTTTGATTTAATTTACTGTATTTACCTGGAAAAAAACATGTTTATTACAGTATGTCATCTATGTATAAATACTGTATTTTAAATAAATAAATAATAATGATTGACAAATATTAATTAAAGACATATATTTAGACTAGAATGCATTGTACTTGAAGACATACAGTAGTTGTGCATATGATGTAGCATATGTTGTAAACATGGTACTACTAGACTGCCTTGGTGGTATAAGCAGACTTTGCTGACTACTGTCATTGTAATATCACTCTATTGTCAGAGCCAACAATACTGTATACATGCACACTGTCATCCCCCTCCCCTCCCCCCCCCCCAAAAAAAAAAATCATTGCATTGAAGACAGCCCTTTTTGACAAACTACATTATTATTCACAACAGATTAATTTGAATGTCAGTCTAATTTGTTGATTAAAACTGTATTTTATTGACACTGTATAGAGAATGGTATTTTTTGTTCTAATTTAATTTCAGAACAGAAGATCTGATCAAAGATGTGATGATGGTTGATTGTAGCAGCTGGTGGATCTACAGTTTTGTAATCACAAAAGTGATTGAACTACAGAATTAAACATATTTTATGCAGTGGTTAATTATGTTTGGACGTGATTATGTTTCGAAGCCAAAAGTAATTTATTGTTAAACTATCATAATAAACATAATTAATTATTTTATGCAATATTAAAAAAATATATTTGCTACTCTTGTAAATTCCTTATTTTATAACATTGTTGATTAAAATATTTGATGTGTCAACAAATACAGAAAAACAATATTCTTTTTTAATGTGTATGATATTAAAATATGGTACTGCAAATATTTTTCTTTCTGCATGGAAATATAACAGTATTTATAACTGCATAATTGGACGGAGTATGTAGCAAAGTTCATCAAAATAGACCTCCGCCCCTAGGTACTGTAGTACCACTACCAATATGCCTTCAGGTACATGCCAGACCTACCTAGCCCAGATGAAGGCTAGGCCCTAGGCCTACCTCCTTTCATAGTTAGGCTTACTGTAGGTTAGTCTTGGACAGTAGGCCTGTACCTAGAGGAAGGCCTAGGCTAGGTTGAGAAAGGGTTTCAATGACATTGTACAGTACTACAGAATAGGCTATTTGTAATTAATTGTATTGTTTGTAACTTTATTTGGAAGCTTGTTCAGTACTAGGCCAAAGTCTACGATATAGCAGTAGTAGCTAGGCCTAGCCTAGGCTATTTCAATTGTAATTATAATAAAATGAACATTTAATTTTGAGTAGATATTATGATGCTTGTCTTCAAATCACATGGTATCTTCAACTTCGATTCTGCCTAGCAAGGCCTGGCCCTCGCCTACTACATACCGAACCAGGACGGCAAGGCCTAGGCTGGTCGAGCGGGGTTAGGCCCTAGGGCATATGTTGGAGGCTAGCGTTTTGGGCTGACTGGACCTTCCAAAATCAATGAGAACTCTGCTTGGTGGACCTATTTTCAATATTATTAAATAATAATAGGATAGAATATGTCATTATAAAGATATAACGTATTCAATAGTTACTGAAATACCAAGGAACCTAGATCAATGGCTTTACATTACTAACTAGGCGTTCTACACACACGGGAGGGAGCATGACCGTGTGTCGGAAAAAAGCGCGGTTACAGCAGAGGCCATAAAAAGGAATGGAGTCGATCGAGGGGCTGCCACATCGCCTAGCTGGTGTGAGTGATGCTGTTATTCCAAGATAAACATTTGAACTACACGCTATTAATCCCAATGGCACACGCCAAAGACCGCTATATTCATACATACCTGAGATACAGATTGAAACGAAATAAAACAGTAATCGTAAAATTCCTAAATATTGCTTGTAAACCCTATGTTTTGACTCATTTAGTTGAGTTGTCTATTCCGCCATCTTATGTGTGTATATTTCAAATATGTGACGTCACATGAGAAATGCTACGCTCCAATGCCCCTGGGAAAAAACAGTAAGGAAGGATGTGCATTGCTCTGTATTAAACTTCAGCAAAATAGCAGCAATAGGCCTGTTGCAACAATACAATTCTTAATACCGTCGTATCTGTATACAGTATTCATCTGTATGCTGCACTATTCTCTAATTTTAGTAAAAGGTGCACAAATCAAGGCGGTATAAAAATTGCAAATGTAGTGTGAGAGTAACACAGATCCTCACACAATAGAGACAAAAACCACAATGAGTTTATAAAAAGTAACAAATTATCATTATTGTTATATGATTACTGATGTAGTAGTGCCTGTTATTTGTAGTGGCGTATGTCAGGAGTATTACACAAACATGTCAGGAGTATTACACAAACACTCCTATAATCCAAATAGTTTATCAACTGTGGAAATGTGGAATGAAGCATTTTATTTCGACCATTACTTGAACCTAGGCTATATACATTTTTATATAAATTTTAATTTAAAAAGTGTGTTGACTACATTTAAACAGTGGTGGCGCCAGTGGGCGATGTCCCCAACTGTAGGGAATTCCCCCGAGGGAAGAGTACCGTAGTGGACGGAACCAATAACCCGGACCCGACCCCACGGGGGTTTCCCCGAAGCCCGCCGATGGAAGCACTAGGAATTTAAAATTAAGAATAAGATATTTGAAGGCTTAGGCTAAATCGATATTCGATATCATAATCTCTAAAAATTAAAGGAATTTATCTTATCCCGTGACGACTATCGGAGCTCCCTTCCCAGTCCCAGTCAATGAACTGGCGCCACCATTGCAATTATTTGTTTCTCTTCTATCTTGATTTTATATTTCGTTCAGTTTCCACACGTCTCTCACTGGATTGTTGGTATTTGCACTTTAATGTTGCATCTGGTAACAATAGGCCAAAAAAAATTATTGGGTTGGCCACGCCCGACCGACCCAAATTTTATAAAATTAAGGGTCGGCAATTTTTTTTGTTTTTGTTTTTGTTTTTTGGACAACAAACAATATTTTTTTTATGAGCAAATAAGGCTGGAATAGCCTTGGCGAGTTTAGGGGGGCCAAGACTAGCCTATTTTGCTAGATTGTATGCAATGCGAATCCAAAGTTGTTACCGTATATTATTTGTGTATTTTCTACTTTTTAGGCATAAACACATATTTGGTTGTAAAAAAAAAGAAAAAAAAGTTTTCTACCGACCTACCCATTTTTTGGATTTTCTCAAAACGTGGCCAACACAATTCCCCCCCCCCCCTTTTTTTTTTCCCCCCCCCCCTTTTTTTTTTGGCCTTATGGTGACATTCGTAGTGACGTAATTTATATCTGTATCTTTGTATGCATAATCACAATAAAATTATTTTGGATCTTGTGTAAAGACAATTTAGCCCTATGTTATCGGATATACGTCTGTTATTTCATTTGCAAACAGTTTTTGGAACCAAGTGAAACTGTTGATGCTGATTATCACCATCCAGTCAAAAAACAGAAACAGAGCCTGAGCAGTGACTTATCTATGCACTGTATATAATAATCCGTTCCATGGCCAATAAGTTTACGTCGTTGATGGCAGTAGTCTATAATGATACTGATAGTATTCATCCTAGCTTCAAAAGATCTTAATTAAAAAGATTTAGCCAACCAAGAGTAGGGGCGGATCCAGAGATGTCCCAAAGTGGAGGGGGGGGGGGGGCAAGGTGGGGCCGATCGAGATATAACTATAGCCTATGGGGTCCGCGAAATTTTTGTTTTCCAGACACCCGAAAATAACCTCTAAGGCGTTTTGTACAATTTCTTTTTCTTTATTTCTCTTTTTTTTCTTCTTTTATTTTGACTTTGCAAGAGGGGAGGGGGCGGGGTCTACCCGCTCCCCAGTAAATCCGCCTTGGCCAAGGGGAAGCTGAGAGGTGGCGTGGAGGATAGCGTGAGATTTAAAATTCGCTTTTAATCTTTATTACGAGCAATTTTATATCCGGTAAAGTTTTAGGCAGTCGTGAATATCTGAATATGGCATAACATCTGTTATTTCCTACAAAAAGACTCCTTTTTTAATTTTAGAAAATTAACCAATTTTATATTTATAGTAGTACATTCTCGGCTGTTTTAGATGTGAACCTTTTCCGAATTGGAGGGCGAGGGAGAGGGGTGAGACATGTTCGTCGTGTAACGCGACCTCCATCGTCGTATGTCTACCCCAACCTGAATACTCTTCATCGTTGGCTTAAATATTCTATAATTCTCACTCCATCAATTGGATTAAGAAAAAACAATTTCATATAATTCAAATAGGCCTACATTAAAATGATGAAAAGATTATTTTCTAATTAACGGACAATAATTAATGTCTATCTAATTTATGCCAATACCTTCTCGTAAAACAGCAATGTGTGTAATATTTATTGCATAGTCTATTAGACTGACGCTGGCCAATTGAATTAACGGACACATTGGTGCCGATCTTGAAGTCGTTGCAGAATGGAACTTTCGACTAAGCCCCGCCCCTTAGATATTGTCGCTAAGGTCCCACTACGACAGTTTGTAAAAAACATATGCAAACACGTGCGTTTGTGGGACAGCACGTGTGTTTGTGAAACGCGTGCGTATTCCTAGCCTGTTCTGATTGGTCAGTTGTTAAGTTTGATTGACACTCCATAGTTAATTTACCGTTATTCTAGTAAAGTTAAGTAACTTAACTTAAGTGACTTAATTCCTTTATCTAGCTATAATTGAGTGGTTCACGTCGAACTTTTAACTAGTTAAGTGGATGTATATCTAGATAAAAGTTCGACGTGAACCATGCTAATGAGAATAATAATTCAATATGAGAATAAGAACCTATTTGAATATAGAAAATCAGTAGACCAAACTATCAAGTAGGCCTCCGTAACATTGATAAGTACTTATCAATGTTACGCATGGCCGGCGGAATAGGGGGGGGCTGTCTGGGGGCACTTTTTGGTAAAAAATATATGTCTGGAGATTTTTGTATGATCGGAAAGAAATGAAGTAAGAGGAAAGAAGGAGAAGATGGGAAAGGGAATGTTTATCCAGTCCCCGACCGAGTTACATTTTCTCGCAATTTCGTAATTCACATTGGCGGATCTGGGGGAGGGGGATCATGGGTCCTGACTCCTCCCTTGGCCAACAAAAAAAAAATGGGGAAAAAAAGAAGATTTCTAGACCTACCTTTTCAGGACCCGTAAGCTGATTTTTTTTGTTACAATAAGAAAATTATAATTTTAAAGAACATGAAAGTCATTAAAACACTTCAAATGACGGAAAAGCTCATTTCCCGCCATCTAGGAATCAAAATTTTCCCGGGGAAGAACCCCGGACCACCCTTTTTTTGGGGAGGGGGGGATTTATCGATTCATGGAAAAAAGAATACGCATGCAACTACTCATTTGTTTATGTATGTATACACACATAAAATAAAAAACGATAAAAACTTGCCTGTTCGTTTTCAAGAGGGGAAGACCTTGAATTCTGAAGAACTTAAAAAGTCATTTAAGACATTTCAGAAGTCAGGAAAGCTCATTTCCCGCCATCTAGAAATCGAAATTTTCCCAGGGTAACCAGGACCCCCTTTTTTTGGGGGGTTCATTGATTCATTGAATCATTTTCATGAGGGGAAAAACCTTGAATTTTGAAGAACTTAAAAGTCATTAAAAGGCACCTCAGACTAAGTCGGGAAAGCTCATTTCCCGCCATTTAGGAATCAAAATTTTCCCGGACCCCCTTTCTTTTTGGGATTTATCGATTCCTGTCAAAAGACTACGTATGCAATTACTCAATTTTTTATGTATGTATACGCACATAAGGCATATTTACTGTAATACGAATGAGAAAATTTACCTGACCGTTTTCAAGAGCGGAAACCTTGAATTTTGAGAACTTCAAAGTCATTAAAAGGCACTTCAGAAGTAAGGATTTTCTCATTCCCGCCATTTTAAATCAACATTTTTTCCTGGGAGAACTAGAATCCCCCTTATTTTGGGGGGTTCATTGATTCATGGAATCGTTTTCAAGAGGGGAAAACCTTGAATTTTGAAGAACTTTAAAGTCATTAAAAGACAACTCAGAAGTCAGGAAACCTCATTTCCCGCCTTCCAGGAGTCAAAATTTTCCCGGGGAGAAACCCCAGGTCCCCCATTCTTTTTGGGATTTATGGATTCATGGAAAAATACGTATGCAACTACCCAATCTTTTTTATGTATGTATACACACATAAGGCCTATTTACTGTAATAAAAATGGGAAAAAAATTACCTGACCGTTTTCAAGAGTGGAAATCCTTAAATTTTGAAGAACTTAAATTAAAGTCATTAAAAGATACCGTACCGTAGTTCAGAAGTCGGGAAAGCTCATTTCCCACCATTTAGAAATCAACATTTCCCCAGGGAAAACCCGAACCTCCCTTTTCTCTTTGGGTTCATTGATTCAATATGATAATTTTCAAGAGGGGAAAACCTTAAATTTCGAAGAACTTACAGGTAATTAAAAGACAGCTCAGAGGTCGGGAAAGCTCATTTCCCGTCTTCTAGGAATCAAAATTTTCCAGGTGGAGAACCCCCCGACCCCCCTTTCTTTTTGGGATTTATCGATTCATGGAAAAAAATTCGTATGCAACTACTCATTTTTTTTTTTATGTATGTATACACACATAGGGCCTATTTACTGTAATAACAATGGGAAAAATTACCTGACCATTTTCAAGAGGGGAAAACCTTTGATTTTGAAGAACAAAGTCAACACCTAGCTCGAAAGTCTAACTTAAAAATAATTAAGGCACCTCAAAAGTCGGAAAAGCTCATTTCCCGCCATCTAGGAATCAAAATTCTTTGGAGATTATCGATTAATTGAAAAAAGAATACATATGCAACTACTCATTTATTTATTTATTTATTTCTCCCTGTTACGGGAGGACTATTTGGTATGTAAATTATGATCGAGTTTGGTTTTATTCGACTTCGATTTAGTCGAGTTACACTCATAGCAAATTTATCATTGATAGTGAAAACAAATAGGCATAAACAAGTTTTTGACATTGACAAATTTTCGAATTATCCGTAGGCGGCTAACAAAACCAATCAATCAAACGATGAAACAATCGATGTTTAGGCCTAGAATTTTCAGACTTAAACATTTCGAGCCACCAGAATTCGCTTTTATACTGCTGTTCGTTCGACAAGATCAACCAACAATAATAGTATTCGTTATCATTTTTGCAAGCGGTATTTGATGCATCGCGTTAAAAAATAATATTTATTTATTACTCTTTTCACAAATACAAAACAAATATGAAAAATACATTTTTAAGATAAAATGCATACCACGGTAAGAAAGCAAAATAGCTGAAAATTGTCAAAAGAAAAATGTGGTATACGAACAAAGAGTATCAAAATGTGCAACATGCAGTCAGTCCCTAAATGCTCATGCCCAAATCATTGATCCATGTTATCGTGTATGTGTATTCTTTTGATAGTGGTTAGCTATTTTTTTTTTTTTTTTTTTTTGGTAGCAAAAACAAATTGAATTGCTTACTTTGTATATTAGGGCACGTCCTATTAGCCTAACTTTATATAACCACGATTCACACGATAAAACGATGTTAAGCGTCCCTTTTTGCGTCTGTGTGAACACAATTCAGTGCTGCCTACCTTCATAGATTCAGCACACAAAATCGGGCAACAAAAGAGGGCAGACTTCCGATTTCATGACATATCAGGCCCTGCTGATTGTACAGACACAGGAGGCTATGTATGGTGTACATTGTGTGGCTCGGAATGTTAAACTTTTAATTTGCAATTATTTCATGCTATTTCATAGGTCAATATTCAATTAATTCAACCATAATTAATGAATGTATTTCTTTAATGAATTGAACTTATTAAGTGATGTATATCAATGACAAGTATAAGCAGGCCTATATAGATATGCAGTTGCTCTCTTCTATTATAAAATAATTTGTGTACGGTATTATTACCGTATTATTTTTTAGTTGTTAAGCGCCAGGGGCAGTTTCTTGCAATATGCTCTATATAAATAGCAATTTACTATTATTTATTATTATTACAGGAGTGGGCATAAAATCGGTGTCGGGCCCGTAAGAAGCAATGTGTTTTCTAGCCAATGTGCTTGGGTGGGCCACACACATGGGGCTTTTAATTATTTTCGCGGTCCGCAATAAAAAAAAAATCGCTGTCTAGCCACACTTTGCCCGTCTGTGTTGGCAAAGGTAATAATTTTTCCGGTTAGTAATTTATCATACCCACCCCACCCCCCTCTCCATATAGAAAACAATACGACATAGGGCTTATCTTATTTATAATATATGGGCCACACACGTGTGTTTGAAACTAAATATAAGCATTTTCATCATGGTTTTATTTATTACAAACATATTCTTTCACCATCAATACACATTGAGGCCCTTCTTTTAGGTTAAAACGATCTACCTTAAATTTTTCTTTCTTGAGTTTGGGACTATTATGTGTTTAAATAACTTAAAAAGTTAACCCTTTAAAAAAAATTTAAAAAAAACCTATTAAATAGGGCGCGAAGCGCGCAAAAAGTTTTTGTGTTTTTAATTCAAATTTCGTCGGAATTGATAAAAACTCCCTAAAATGTGCAATTTATAGAGGAAATTGGGCTACTGTAACAAGTAATGCGCGCGAAGCGTGCGAAATTTAGGGATTTTAGGCACTTTCAGAGGATGAAAACGGCATTTATCAAGGGGTGTTAAGATGGATATTTTCTCTTTGTCTCCCGGTGTTTTTAATTCTAATTTCGTCGGAATTGATCCAAAATCCCTAAAATGTGCAATTTTTAAAAGAAATTGCCCTACTCTGACAAGAAATGCGCGCGAGGCGCGCAAAATTTGAGATTTTTAGGCACTTTCAGGGGATGAAAGGGCATTTATAAAGGGGTGGGAAAGATTTTCCAAAGATAGATATTTTCCCGTTGTTCCCCGGTGGTTAGCCTACGCCATCTGGCAGCTTAGATCAAAGGAGTTAAGTGGAGAAGAGGTTGCAGGGTGTTGTGAGTCTGGTCATTATGATATCTTCCTTTTTATTCTTGTCTTTATTTTTTCATTATGATATCTTCCTTTTTATTCTTGTCTTTATTTTTCTCTCCTCTTTTTCTTTTCCTTTTCTCTTCCTCTTCTTTCTCTTTCCCTCCCTCTCCCCCCTTTCTTTTCTCCAGCCCCTGTCTCTTATACACATCTAGATGTGTATAAGAGACAGGTATTTGATGCATCGCGTTAAATCTAGATGTGTATAAGAGACAGCCTCACATGTTACGCCACTGAGTAGACGCAAAAAGAAGGGTAAAGCAAAACTTACATCAGAAGAAAAAAAAATAATGCTACAACTAATAACAATACAGTTATAATAATTATACACCCATGTTTTATTATACATAATATATTTTATTCTATAACTATTCAAATAATAATAAGTGAACGTAAAACCAGCCGAATATTACCAAACATTAAAATAATACTTCAAGATAATATAATGTAGCTTCCTGATTTTCATTCCACAATTTATTGGGGCAAAGAAAATCCATAATTGGTGGTTTTGTCTTGCAAGAAAGTCGAGATATCTGGTATATAAAAAAACCCGGAAGCCCCAGTTCAATGGACAAACTGTGCGAGCGAATCAAATATGATTAAATATTTTTCCACCATCATTTTACCAATACATTGACATTTATAAATGAAAAATATACAGGCAAGTCATGAGTTTTACAAAAACCCATTTAAATGTTTGAATAACTTTTCTTAGGTTTCTCAAGAATCTAAAACGAAAAAACATAAAAATTGTAATAATGTTGTAGCCATGGTGACACATGAAGTCGAAAAAATTCAACTTAATTCTAAAATAATTACGAGAAAAACTAAAAAATATCTTGTTGCTGTTAACCATATAAAACCAATTTCATTACATTCTGTTTGTATATACTTCCTTTGGTAGATGTAATCAATCATGACCGTATGTTTAAAAGGCATTGGCTGGGGACAGAAATAACCCCAGGCCAACCATTTGTTCACTTTGATGCGGAGTGGTCGCCGATATCAATCACTAGTGACCGGGAGGGGTATATCTCTACGTAGTTTCTATCCCTCCGCCATCAGGGCTAGGGCATTGAACAAGTCACTAGTTTGAAATTTTCGTATTTTATGTTTGTTTTGTTAAAGAACCAAATCAAATTTTATTGTATGTGTATTGTACATGTATATATGACAAATAAAGTTTATTGAGTATTGAGTAAAATTTCTGAACATCAAAGTATTAGACATAGCTAGGCCTACTATAGGCTACTTAAACACCTTTTTTTTTTAAAATATTTGACTTGGTTAACTCTACGTAACTAATGTAATTTAATTAAATGATTATATTAATTGCACTAAACTAAAAAAGAAAAAAAAGCCAAAATGGTAAACCATTTAATTATACAGATGTGTTATCGCTTTGGAAAAATCACAGAAGTAAAAGTATGGGACGCCAATGAAATATGGTAGGGCCCCTTAGTGCAATAAAATAATTATATTTCACAGAATTCACTGTAACCAAAATTCAGGCTACCCATTGCATAAGGTGCCCATGGTCTAAATGAGCTAAGCTCCTTCTGGTCATCCCTACTTTAGAATGTTACCTTATTAAGTTATACACCTGTTCACCTGTTTTATAGTTGAAATTAAATCTCTCATGTAATATAAACTAATAAAGCTTATCATTAAAAAATTTTTATACTGGACATATATATCTATATACTGTATTGAATACCAGAACAAACCATTTACCCTTTTAAAAGAATTATATATGCATGCTAAAAATCATTATATTCCCTTGCTCGTATAACTTGCACAGCCAAACGTTTTACTCCGTCGTCTGGTCACCTGAACGGCCACTGCCGTGTTCTAAGCCATGTGGTGAAGACAGCAGTGGTTCATTCGTTCCAGTACCAGTTACGGTAATGAAAATCTGTTTCCAGTAGTTGCGGACTTCCTTATTTCTCACGCAGTACATCATGAATATGAGGAATCCTTGAAGGGTGTTAAAGACACAGAATAAAATGTTGACAACTTGGGTTGCATCTCTGATAGCAAAGAATCCAAACACCCAAGTCAAGCCCATCACCAGATTGATACTGATGCCATTCTGCAGCATCCTGATGCCCTCATTTTTCTTGCGTTGTCGGTTGGTAAATTTTCCACGTTGGCACAAGCTGTGCATCACAAAAATAAACATTGTCACGTTGAACAGCAAAGTGATGATAACTGGGATAGCAACACTCACATACATTCGTCCTAATGTCAGAAAACAACTGGAAAATACAATATCAAACATAACCTTAACATAATTACATGTCAGACTTGTCCTATGCATAAATTCTAAGGTTTTACATATCCTGATAATTGAGCTATGGAACACATGGTTCCCTGTGGAAGTATGTAAATTAATTACTACAGTTTACGGTGGCTTAAGCCTGGTTTCCTATCGACGTAAGAAGGCAAATTTACTTACGATTACGTCGTTTTATCGTAAGAAAATGCGATTTGACAGGAAACCGATTACGACTGGTGCGTTTTGAAATCGACGTAACGTAAACTAAAATCGTCACAAAACAGTTTTGGACAGGAAACCGACGTATTGAATTTTCATGTGATACGTCGATTTTCAACTATTTGACAGGAAACCGCGATTTAGTGACTTTTTGTTGGATGAACTCGCATACGTTGCGTTGCAAACGATTCTTATGAAAAGTTGACTCCAAGTCAACTTTTCATAAGAAACGTAAGCGGAAACGTATGCTGTCTGTATATCTTGCCTATACAACACAATTGTCGACGAACTAGAGCTCTCATTGACTTACGAATTTATAATAAAATGGTTAAAAAGAAGCATATCCTCCACTTTTTTCAAACACAATAATAGGCATGTAAAATCTTATAGATTTTGTTAGCCCTATACACAGTGGCGGCTCTAGAATATAATTTATGGAGGGAGCCTAAGG
>NW_022725774.1:761653-777766 GCF_011630105.1 Anneissia japonica
GGCAAAGTATTTATGGGTGTAACTATAGCGCGCAGCGTTATCCGAGGGCCGAAGGCCGGATCCGGGGTATGTTGGGTATGGGAGGGGAGTCCTCTACTCCCAAAATGAGTTTTTTATTTTAAAAAATTGAGACTTCTAGATTGCTTAACTTCTTCATTGGCTGGGATGGGAAAACTAGGCCTATGTTTTATTTATTTATTTATTTTTTTGGTCCGACTGCCCGACGAGCTTTGGCCGATGGGTGGGGAGGGGGCTTGACAAGATCGATGGAGAAATTACCAGACCGATGGGGGATTAATCCCTCTGTCTCACCCCACCCGATGGCGCCGCCACTGCCTATAGGCCTACATCCGTAAATTATAACTGGAGTATTGTGACTGACTGCAGTAAATGGACCAGAGATTTTTTTCGTGGGTTGGGTAGGGGGGGGGGATCGGCCCAGCACGATCAAGACGCGGCTGTTTTTGTCCAACTTCTCGTAACAGTCGTAAGAATCGTATGAATCGTAAGAAACCCTGAACTTTACGTCGACAGGAAACCAGGCTTTATGTAAACACGGATCACGCCCATACAAAATCGTTATGGGTTATCTCCTACCTTTACCTTATAAATATCACGAAGAGAAACTTTCTAGGGCATTCCCTGCCTCTTCATAAATAAACCATTGCAGCTATACTTGGTGAACCAGTTTGAGGCCCATACTCCTTATCATATTTTGATTGTAAATCTACAGCCATGCCACTGTGCTTCCACTAAAATGTTAACCGTTATACTAGTGATGGCACAATACAATACTTATCAATACATAGCAAAAACTTACTGTTCGGTTTCATCCACATAATCATCAACATGTACAAAGATTGTAGCCAAGACAATAACTGCAGGTCCACCTAAAATTTAAAAATAATCCGTATTTGCTGTTAACCTAAATTTATCTCAAGGAGCTCAAAAGTATAAAATAACTAAGATAAACAATTACAAATTTTTGTAATCTTAACATTAATTTGCATCATCAAAACTTTTTACATATCACATTATAAATGTAAATGTATCATTTTTATTGTTGTTGTCATTATTATTATTATTATTATAATCAAAATCAACTAGCTAATTCAACTTACCCCATGCATACAGGCTAGCTTTCGCAAGAAAATTTGATACATGAGCATTGTATATTTTTACAAATAAATAATACATTATGAGGGCCTGGACACCCATCCAGAAAATGGAAGACAACAGGAAGTAGTGTAACAAAGCTCCCACAGCGGTGCATCCATTTCTGTTGGCCGTTCGGTCAATTCCAACGATAAATACAATATAAAGACCAAGCAAAGATCCACACAGATTGCAGAGGATTTTTTTCGGCTCGCTTTTTCTCAATTTTCTAGGAGAAAGCATAAAAATAAAAGTTTAAGCTGATGAAACCATTGTATTTCAGAAAAACATAGATTTGTATCTCTAATAGGCTTACTTTTGCTAATATTTTTGTCCACTTTATGTTAAATATGAGCAATTAATAATTTAAAAAAAATTTACGAAGTGAAATCAAGTTAAAAATAATTATAATCTTTCAGGGAACAGTGAAATTTCACTCTTTTTTTTTATCTTTAACAAGTTATTCTGGCATTCTATGTTTTATATTTCATCTATCAAGTTTTTGCTTTCTTCGCAGCATTGGCGTCAGCATTTTCACGACAGGTCATCCATCATTCTCCGACAAATGTACCACACCCACCTCATCCTAACCATTTTTGGGGCTAGAGTGTGTAAAGTAATAGGTTATGGCACCTTCAACTAGATTCGTGTTATAGATTAACCTCTTGGGTTTTGAATTTATTTTATCATTCTTTATTCCCAAACTGCACTCACCGTACTATTTTCCATTTAGTATCTTATAATTTAACTATTTTCTTTGGAAGAATGCTTGATCAATTCTATTTATGTTATACCTTTACATATTATTATTATTGTGTTAATTGGTTATTAAATGTAATTAACATTATATTTTTTGTATGTAGGGTAAAAATATGATCTGAATGTCAACTGGAACTACTTACCTGTTTGCTACAAATGTCAGTAATGTCACGCTAAGCCCTACAATGGAAAGGCTTAAACCAACCGTGGTGATGACCTCACTGATAGCATCAGGTTGCTGGGGATAGAAATTCTGCAAAAGAGAAGATTTTCAGAACCGGTTTACTTCAGAGGCAGTGCCAGAGATTCCACAAGAAGGTGCCTACAAAGTCTTAAGCACCAACATGTTTGGAGTATAGTTTGATGTTCGACGAAGAATGCTTTTAAAGCCTGCTGAAGAATTAATTGGCTTCTTTTTGCTCCGTGACCTCTCTACCACCAACCTTCATAATCGACCATCAATAACTATTTTGTGGGACTTACCATAAGAACTGCAAAATTTGTGAGATGACTGCAATTACAGAACTGTCTGTCACTACCATCTGCTGATCCACTAACTAAACTGCACCCCTCACTTGACCAACCTCCGACCTTACCCAACTTAAAGTCCCAAAAAACACATTCTGTTTCTTTGTTTTCCTCAGTTATCTAAAGAAGCACAATGTTATGCAAATCACTTTGATTAGGTTATATTGAGAATGATAGACTTATTATCTAATTACGATAAAAATTAACCAAAATAGCATTAATAAGAATACAAAAGTAATAATAAATAACCTATCGTAACTAAAAATGCTTCTTTTACTCTGTGTAGTAAAAGCATAGCCTCCCCACGGTGTGATTTTTCTCTGAAAATTGATAAGTAGGAGTTTGAAACCGATCAGAATTACCAAACTTTGGTTATCGTGGTAACAAATAATTTACTACGATGACAACAACATGAACAAATGTTACAATTTCTCCTAAATTAAAAATTTTCTGTGGGAATGTGGGAATTATGATAGTATTTAGTGTAAATTTTCTGATTAGTGAAATATTCATTTTGCAAATTAACAATTATCATATTCACAAACATACCAAAAAACAATAGGGTCCGTCTTCCTATTAACATCTTGCATTCTGCCAAGTTTGAAACCAATCGGACTTACCAAGCTTTAGTTATCGAGGTAAGTAATCTAAATTAACTGCTTAGTGAAATATTAATTATGCAAATGAGCAATTAGCATATTCACACATGTACCAAAAAGAATATGCTCCATCTTCTTATTACCACCTAGCATTCTGCCAAGTTTGAAATTAATCAGATATACCAAAATTTAGGTATCGTGGTAACTAGCCAAAAAATTACCTGATATTGAAATAGTTATGCAAATGAGCAATTAGCATATTCACACATGTACCAAAATAATATGTTCCATTTTCTTATTACCATCTTGCATTGTGCAAAATTTGAAACCAATTGGACATACCAAACTGGTTATCGTGGTAAAAAGTCTAAACTACAGGTGATTAGTGAAATATTAATTATGAAAATAAGCAATTAGCATATTCACACACATACCAAAAAGTATAGGATCCCTCTTTTTTATTACCATATTGCATTTTGCCAAGCTTGAAGTCAATTAAACTTACCAAACTTTAGTTATCGTGGTAACAAACAAATGACCAACAACGACAATGACGACGACAATGACAACATTAAAGAACATATGTGAAAACAATAGCCTACCTGGAGCTTCGCTCCTTTGCGGAGACTAATAAATTATATCAAAATTAAGTACTTTAATGAAAAACAATAATGAATAATTATAATAATAATACAGTATGATAATATCAATGATGGAAAAACTATATCACTAATACTATTATTAGCAATATCAATAATAAATCAAAAATATATCGGCAACAACAATATCATTAATAAATTTACTCATAACGCAAACAGAAAATCATTCTTCAAAACAGTTAAATATTCAATTTTTAAACATTAATCAGCTTAATAGTTATCAATCAATAACAGTAAAAATCCATTGTAATAATGAATGATAATGATAATAATTTATTTACTTTCATCTCCAGCCAAACAAGCACCGCCCCTTAAATATTTGTTTTAAGGTCCCACAAAATGACAACATAAACATATGTAAACGTGGCGTTTGTGGGATAATCTGGAGTTATTCCTAGCCCTGTTTTGATTGGTCACTCGTTAAATTTGATTGACACTCTGGAAAAATCAATTTACCTTCTTTACATATCACCAAAAACATGGAGTGAAAAGTCATACCTCAGATGGAATAAATGTGGCTGTAAGCGGTTCCGTTAAGTTAACAGTTTTTAAATCCGGTACTGAGAATGATATAACCGGACCATTGGGTCTTCGCCTTGAACGATCAAACTGAGGCGACTGGAACAACCTGCTGCTTTCATAAGCAATAACAGACACTCGGAAACTATCATTTCCTACATAAACACAAATAATCAAGAATATAAATATAGTAATTCATTATGCTACAATTCTAATGACACAAAATGTTGACTGTAGGAAAATATGAATAATGTTAACATGAATACATCCAATAAATGAGCAATAACTACATGAACTACATTTGAACATTCACTAGGACAAGTAAGGTGATCCTCTTATCCAGCAAAACAAAGCAAAGCAGAAAAAAAAAATTGTAGCCCACCTAGTTCCGAACTGGGAACCACAGGCACGTTAGAAAAAACATTTTACCACTGGACTTAAGTACCGCCTTATAGACATTCAACGTAAGCTGAAAAGGAAGCGTCGGTATAGTCACAATTTCAACTTTCAATAAAAAAATTTAGGAAAATTTTGAAATGCTCAAAATGGCCTGAAACGTGCTTTAAAATTATTTTAAAAAGTAATTTTAAGAATTTTGAAATGTTAACGCACAAGTACGCGCAGACAGTTGACCCCTGATATGAAGTACTGTATACTTCTATCTGTTAGGGTTGTACATAGAGATAAAGGGAGCTTTGGATTGCACGACGACGGTAGGAACGTAATAACGTAAAGTCATCTGTACATGTTAGAACGCTAAGGCCACCTCGTCGAGTAGATTATGGAACGCAATTTGGTCAAATCTACGTATGCAGAGGACGCCAGGTAGGACGGTCACGCATGAGTGATTACGTTCTACCGAAGTTAGAAAAACATTCAATTTGACCATGATGACGTCATCAAAGTGAAAAATGATTGAAACATTTTGAATGGAAATTGTCTCGGCTATAACACACTCGAAGGTAGGAGACGATTGATAAAAAAAAGCGAGATACATTCAAATAGGTATTAAAATAATGACGTCATAAACAAATTCGAAAAATTAAGGTATGTGACATTCCACCTTGACCTGAAGTTTATGCCCACTAAATATGATTCAAAAATGACAAATGGTTATATGGGGTCATCAAAGTTTTGAGGTAAAAAAATGAGGGTGGTCGAAAAACATTTATTTTGACCATGATGACGTCATCAAAAAGTAAAAAGAAGTCACATATATGAACGACAAGGATAAGCGAGATACGCTCAAATGCGTATTTTCAAAATGACATTATACTGTAGATAAAATTAAGTTTTTTGAATTCAGATGGCAATATGAAGACTTCACAATGTCCGATCAGCCATTATGATCTATAAAATCATACTTACAACTCATGTTCAGAATATGTAATAAAAATTGGGGGTCACCTTTCACCCTATGGAGGTATAGCTGATTAAAAATAGGCCTGATTTTAGCATATTTTCACTGTTTATCGGCACAAACGCGCGCAAAGATCACTGTTTAATGCGCGCGTACGGCATTGTTATTGGCCATAAGATGATTGCAAGAATAAAAATTTGTAAAAACAATTTCAGGAACCCAAAATATTTAAAGAAAACGTAATTTCTAGCTTCCGTATGTGCCGTGCACGTAAAAATGCGCGCACGTAGTGGTAAATGTCAAAACATTTTGAAATGCTTAAAATGGCTCTGACCCCGGTATTCTTAAAACGAACTTTAGTCGTAGTTCGTGCTAAACATTATGTCATTTCGTATTCTTAAAACGAACTTCGACTAGCACTGCGACTAAATGATCCGAACCTCGACTAAAATGATACCTCCGCGGGCCGATTTTTTTAGTCAGCCTAGGGTCAGGCTAAATCGCCGACTTGAAATATTTACACCACTAAAAACGTGTTTTCTGTAACTCACGATAAAGTGAAACGAATAAAAACGATTGTATTTTATATTTTCAGTGTGTTAAACAAAAGAGACATCAAGTTTAGCTTCCAAAAGGAGAAATTAACATGATTCTTCCAGCCACATGCGATAGTTCCTGATTTGCAGGAAATCCCCATGCCATTAACAACAACAAAGATGGCGCCGCCCTCGCTCGGGCTTAACTATAACAGTTCTCCAAAGAAAGCAAATTTTCAGTGACTGTTCAAATTCTCTATTGTAATATGTTAACAACTAATATAGTTAATATTATAGAAAATTAATTAAGCAAATGATGATCTATTATGAATTATGAGGAAATACGTTTTTGAACCACAGACGGCAGCTTAATATTCATCCGCATTACCGGATCTCTAAAATTTCGTTGCTTTTAAAATTAGCTCTTTTCATTGGTAAGTTTGATAGTTGTTGCAGTTGAACTAAACCTAGGACTTGATTTAGTCGTAGTTCAAACTTCGACTACATTGTTTGTGAATACAAATTAAAGTTGAAGATGCAACTAGCACTAAATGAAGTTCTAGATCGAAGTTCGACTAAAGTTTGTTTTAAGAATACGGGCGTGAAACGTGCTCTAATTTAGTTAAAAAGTGATTTTGAACATTTTGAAAAGTAGACTCGCGCGTGCGCGTGCGTTAGGATGCGCACACCAAATATTTCGATATGTGATATTCAACCCTGACCTGAGGTTTATGCCCAATGACCTAGCAATAGATCATGGCAATTTTGAGATAACAAGAAAAAAGAAAAATGATTCCGACAATTACAAGAGGTGATCTTCTCACAGGATGCAGATCACCTAATGAAGGAAAACTGTAACTTAGGAGTGCTTTTATTTGCACATGTTAAAACAACAGTCTTATTTTTTTGTCATTTTTCAATTTGTTAGTATACAAAGTGCTATTTGTCACGAAAGACAAGGATCCTGCGAACTTAATCTCTTTATAAATATAGCAATTTATTTCAGAAACTGAGACAAGCAGACAAACAAGATGTTCTACAGTCTCATTATAAGGCTGAGGGCGTGCAGTCAGAACAAATCAGTACCCTGGCATTTGAAGGCAAGCATCTTAACCACCACCAAAATACATATCCACTCAATGAGATAATATTATGTTAGTGAAGTGTCATTTGTTTTTAATTTTAAAATATATTTAAAAAACATAATATATTTAACCTTTTTCGTCCATAATTGTGGTTGAAATGCTTGCAGGTAGAGCAATGGAGACCTGGATATCATTAGGTATAGAATCCCCTTGTATGGCTGTGACATCCTCCAGCCCAAATGCACCATCAGCCGAACCAAACTTTAATCCAGCATTGCTCATCACATCTCCAACAGTTAACATCTGTCCAAGTACAGCAACGTTAGGCATACTTTCTTTATAGACATTATTTTTAAGCTCAACTTGGCCAAGTTGTTCTTCTAGAGATGAAATTATACTAGTGGGAGCTTGGTTCCTTATCTGACTTTCCATTATAATATCTTCATCAATACTAAATAAATTGTTAACTGTACCAACCATCGAATATGTTACCTTAATGAAATGAAAAATTATTTTAATTGAAATAAGGATAAAAAGCAAATAAACAAGGGTCAGTCAGGTATTTTTTAAAGGAAATACCTAAAAGGATGTAATGGTTTCAGAAGGATAACTAAAGGGTCGGCTCGTCCCTACATCCCAAGGAAATTAGCTACTCCCCCTCCCCTCGCGATCCTATCGTGCAACAGCATAATTGTGCAAAATACAAAGAGCATTAATATGCTTATCCAAATAACGTTATTTTGATAGTCAATCCTAAATATTGTGTTTTAAAATTTAAAAAAGTCCCCCATCAACTCTACCATCAACCCTATTCCGAAAACCCTGACCGAGGTGCTAGTCGGTTCTTTGGTTTGGACCTCCATGTCGAAATTGTGGCACCCCTGTCGGTAAATGTCTGGAGCCACCACTGCTAAACACATTTCTGATTATCTTGTGGTGAAATATCCCTGAATTCCTCAATGTTAACTTGCCATTTCAGTAGAAAATGTAAAAAGTCCAGATACATTCAAGGGACTTACAATTGAACGAAAACACCATATGAAATCAAAGCCTAAATACTCAGTAATATGTTATTATATTATAAACTATGAGGCTTATGTAATGGAAATTTTTCTTGTGTCAAAATTCCTGGTAACTTCACAGAATTTTAACCCAGAACCATAGGATGAAATGCTTCTTTCTTCGAGTAAAAGCAGACATACTTTATTCCTATCTTTAAAAAATAATGATTTAATCTATTATAATTACAAACTAAACTTAAACTAACCATGGTAGATTTTGTTTTTATGGAGACTACATCCTGCAAAATTTCTGCTGTTTTTCCAAGTGCGCCATCAGTGATCTCGTCTGTTTTTTGTGTGATCTCAAACACCTCTATACTGACATCTAATACATTGTCCACTGTAACTTTCATCTATTAATGCAATCAACATTAGTAGTACAATGGAAAATAAACTTATTTCCATTAAAGTTCAACATCAAGATAAAATCAATCGAAAAATCAAAAGAAAAACACCAAACACTGAAGCTACAAAAACTACGACTATGGAGGAGATATATTATTTTCAAATTAAATTAATCTATCAATAAATCAGGGACTGGACCACCCCCCCCCCCTAGACTTAAATCGACCTATTAGTTATGAGACTTCCCAAATAATAACATCATTCTTGAATTGAATATGAATCCGGACACCTCTAAGGTGTTATATCTAAATTCAATTGCAAACCAAAAACAAATCTAATATTAACAATATGTATTGTTCAATTCTTTTATGTTCTGTGGTTTGTGTTGCACAGAAATACAGCTCATATTGTATCTTACTGTACAATGCAAACATAAAAAAGTAATTAATTATATGATTAAGATAATACTTTGCAGATAAATTTGTTGGATTCTCTTTATGTGTATACTATACTAAAAATGTGTTTTATTGTTGAGATATTATGTATTGAGGTTTCTCTCTTGAGAAAACGATACTGTACAAGTTTGATGATTACAATATTCTATGGGTGTTCTCGTTTGAAACATAGTAGACATATTTTCAGTTGGTTTTTCCAGGCACTTACATCAATTATCCTTGCAAGGCGGTCTTCGGCAGTTTCTTCTGCAGCACAATCTGAGATCCCAGAATTTCCTTCGCATGAATCTAAAATGCACAAAATGATGGTGTAAATTTCTGTAAACATCACTTAGGTCGAATATAATATTGTTTGTGATAAACCATTTGACACAGACAATAACATTCAATGGACACAAACAGATAATTTATTCATTATCAAACCTTTGTTGTTCTTGTCTTATTATGGTTTTCTTCCAAACCAAACAAAATCTAACTTTAAAGAAATGACCTTAGTTTCATTCCAACATTCTATTAATTTTTAAGTTTTACATTGAATCTTTTTTTGACTTCTTTTTTTTTGTATTATCTTCTTTCTATTTCATGGTTTGTTTGTAACTGTACCACTTTGAAAAACGGTACTCAAGTACTGAAAGTGCATGCAGTCTAAAGAAAGAATAAATAAATAAATAAATAAATTAGAATTTTGTATAATAACTAAAACTATTTCACTTTCGTAATTCACAAGCTTCACAATGTGTCCCGACGTAGCATTGCAGACAAGTACATGTATAAGCTGTACAGAAACCAGAAACCTGGACACAACTACCTCCATTCAGACAGGGAGTGTTGGAACACGCATTCACTACTACTGTAATTTTATGAAATCAGATACACAGTATTTACTAAACAAAATATAGAATCTGCAAGTTTTACAAAATTACCCCGGTATACACAACTACAATGTTGTACAGAAAGTAGAAAACTCTATTAATTTTTGGAATAAGTATTCTATTAACTTCTTTTAACAATACCATGGAAACAGTGTCTAAAACTACATTCAATTTGTAACTTACAAGTTTCACAGCATTTAACACTGAAATTAAATATCACTTTATCAATCAATCAATCAATTATTCAGTCAGTCAATCAGACAATTAATCAGTCAATCAATTAATCAATCAATCAAATCAATCAGTCAGCCAGTCAGTCAATCAGTCAACACTAAAATATTTAATGAAATAAATATATCCAGAATAGAATTATAGTTAGTTTTGCATTCATGACTTTCGATGGAACAATATTAAATGACCATATATTGGAATTATAAAAGTGTAGAAACTTGTAATTCAATACTTAAACTACGTTTGTAACTTACAAGTTTCACAGAATTGCCCAGTGTAGCAACTAGGACAAGTACATGTGTAAGCTGTACAGGAACCAGCAACCTGAGAACAAGCAGCTCCATTCTGACACGCATTGTTGTTACAAGCATTCAATACTAAAATATGTAATGAAATAGAAATATCCAGAATAGAATAATGGTTAGTGGTGCATTCATGACTTTCGACAGAACAACTTTAAATGACCATACATTGCAGGGTAATGGAAGAAACGAACATACAATATTTAGTATAGAAGTGTAGAATCTTGTAAGTTGATCATTATTTAAAACTATGTTTGTAAACAAGTTTCACAATATTGTCCTGTAGAAGGAAGGACAAGTACATGTGTAGCTGTACAGGAATCAGAAAACTGGACACAAGCCTCCATTTTGGCAGGCTTTGTTGTTACAAGCAATCAATACTGAAATTATATAATAATCCATCTGTCAATCAATCAATCAATCAACTGATTTAAACTTTATTGCTGCAGATGAAAGCGCCACTCAGATAAGCACGATTGTTAAAAGCAACACAACCAACTACCTACTAGGCCCACATTGAGACAGTCACCAGTCCAAATAGTGATTATCGCCAACAACATTAATTATATTAAACCGATGTTTTCTTTTTTGTACTTTTTATTGATGTATTTTATTCTCTCATTAAAATATGAAACATTAACAATTAAAACATTAGTACTTTTTATTCTAAAATTGAATGTTGTTCTGATAATTAAGGGTTGAAACTAACTTCAAATGTAGCTCAAACATTCTAGTTAAATGAAAAAAAACTTCAAACTCATGGTATTTGTTATAATTTATACATTTATTGGCGTTCAATTTAGTGCATTTGGTATTAATATCTTATTATATTTTATTAAATGTCATCCAGTGCGCGTACGTGTGCGTTAAAGTTTTTAACATTCTAAATATCACCTTTTAGATGCAGTAATTTAAAGCACGTTTTAAGTCATTTTCAGCACACTTCTGGGTCAAGTCGGGCGGATCACTTAACTCGTCCTCAGTGACGAGTTCAAATCTAGTCTTCTTTTTCTTATTCTTCTTTCTTTCTCCCATTTCTGTTCGCACGATATCTCAAAATTGCCGCGAGTTACGCACATGCCAACTTCAATGAACATTTGGCTTCATCTGAAATAGTCATAACAAGCTTTTTAAGGTTGCCGGTAACGCGTGACTTCATCTACGCACAATTTTGATACTAGCTGTTCGTCGTAACGATACGAATTTTCTATTTATATGAACTATATAATCAGTGTGATAGCGTCGAATTACAGTCTGCCACCCTCTGTTGGTCTGTCCAATATATTATTTCTCAATAATTGAAGATGAAGAGGTCCAAAAATCATTAATTTTGACCATGATGACGTCATCAAGGACATGATTCCGAAAGAGAATTGTCTCAGCTATAACTTACTCGGAAGATGAGAAACGATTGACTAACAATAAGAAAGATACGCTTAAATAAATATTTTAATAAATGAGGAAATTAAAAGAAAAAGTGTTTTTTAATTCAGATGGCAAAATGATGACGTCACAATTTCCGATCAGCCATTATGATCTATAAAATCATATCTACAACTCATGTGCTTTCAGAATATGTAATAAAAAATGGGTGTTACCGATCATTCTAAGGAACTATAACTGATTGAAAATAGTATGATTTTGAGCACTTAAATTTTTGATGCGCATGTTGATGCGCGCACGGAAATTTGGGCGCATTATATTCATACTTGACTAGAAGTTTTATGCCAATTGAATATGATTTATAAATGTCAATTATTTATGATGATATAGGCGATTTTAATGATTTGAGGAAAGAAAGATGAATGGTCAGATAAAAAAATTATGTAAAAAATGATGACGTCATCAAAATGTGAAAAGTCGTGATATTTATGAAAGAGAATTGTCTCAGTTATAATCTTCCTGGAAGTTTGGAGAAAATCGATCAAGGATAAGGAAGATACGCTCAAATGCGCATATCTTAAAAATGACGTCATCGATAATATTCAGATTGTTGAATTCAGATGGCAATATGATGACGTCATAACGTCCGATCAGCCATTATGACCTATAAAATCATATTTACAACTTATGTGCTTTCAGAATATATAGTAAAAATTGGGGGTCACCAATCATCCTAAGGAGCTATAACCGATTGAAAATAGGCATGATTTTGGCCTATTTCCGCTCTAAGTCGACAAAAACGCGCACATGGATTCATATCTTTTATGCGCGCGTACAGCATTGCTATTGACCCTAAATGACCGAAAAAGATTGGAAATTTGTGAATACAGTGTCAGGAACATAAACATGTAAAAAAAAAACACGATAATTCCAGCTTCTATACGCGCGGGACGAAAAATTACGAAATGCTCAAAATGACCTAAAACATGCTCTAATTTTGTCAAAAAGTGATTTTAAGCATTTTTTAATTTTGACGCACGCGTACGCACGTACTTTCCTGTGTATGCGCGGACGGTAATGGTGCAGGAAGTTGACACTTGATGTGAAGTATACTTGTCAAGATTCATTGAAATGCCTGTTAGTAAAGAAGTTATGGTCAATGGCAGAATTTCACAAAATGGCGCGTAGATGACGTCACGTAACTGTGACGTCATCCACAAAGTCAGGTGCACAACTTCAGATGTAGATCCATATGCTACGTAAGTTGCAAAGATCAAGCATGTGCTGTTTTTGAGAAAATCGACCAACAAAAAAGGTGGGAAAGAATAAAAAAAGAAATAAATAAAGAAGAAAAATCCGAACGAAAACAAAGGTGATACGCTCACGGAAGCGTATCAACAATAAATAAATAAATAAAGAAGAAAAATCCGAACGAAAACAAAGGTGATACGCTCACGGAAGCGTATCATCAATTATAAATAATAAACTTAGGTAGATCACTGCATCAAGAGAATTAAATATCAATGTTATAATGTTGTACAATTCAAATAAATTAAACTATGCCTAGTCTTGAGTCATCTCTTAAGTCCCGAGTACAGACTCGTAGATCATGCCCCCTATGCAAACAGGGTGGTCGGCCTGACCAACACTTCCTGAGTGAGTGTCCCTTTCTGCCGGAATCTGATCGCAGATACATAATTAAATCTAGACAGGTTATCGCCGATGATGACAGTGATAAAAACATTGATTCAGTGCCAATTAACCAAATGCCTCCTGTCACCACCATGCGTGTCCAAGTACGCCAGTCCCCATACATTGACGTATTCCATGACCATCATACTGCACGTATCACTATTGACAGTGGTGCCACCGGCAACATGATTTCCCTTTCTGCAGCTACTACCTTAGGGGTAGTTATTAAGGAGTCTTCCCAGTCTGCACACCAGGCTGATCGCTCGTCCCCTCTTAAGGTAGTTGGGGAAACTTCTCTACAGTTTTCACGGAATGGGAAAAATTTGCTGTTTGAAGGCCTTGTCCTCGAGAAGCTAGATGTTGATGTGTTGGGCGGGACTCCCTTTATGGAGGTTAATGATGTGTCCATTCGCCCTTCTAAGCGTCAGGTTATCGTAGGCGATGACATCTACCATTATGGCTCCTCCAACACCCTTCAGATCTTACTGTGCATCGTGCGCAAGTCCTGCGTGCACCACCGGCCACATCAACTGTATGGCCAGGCGAGTACATCAAAGTAGCTTTACCGACTGATCTTGTTGCTTTTCCAGACTCTGACTTTGCGCTTGAACCCCATACACAACCAGGTGATGAGCTGAAAGCTTGGCCTGGTTTTGATGTTGTGTCCAGCGTAGCTGGCAGGGTTCGCATCCCTAACTTTACCAACCTTCCGCAGGTAGTCCGACGCCACGAACATTTGTGTCAAGTTAGACCTATCTATGTTCTTCCATCAGACAATAGCGTAAAAAAAACACAACCACAATCTAATGCCACCCCATCCGTGTCGCAGTCATTGCTTCCGCACTCTGACAAGGTTTTGTTAGACCCAAATGGCATTTTACCACCAGACGTTAGGTGTAAGTTTCAGTCTCTTAATCAAGAGTATGATAGCGTCTTTGATCCCATGATAAAAGGCTATAATAGTAATGTTGGTCCCTTCCAGGCTGTTGTTAACATGGGTCCTGTTCAACCCCACCCCCAAACGTAAAGGTCAGGTTCCCTAGTACACGCGCGACAAACTGGTTTAGCTACAAGACACGTTTGATGAGCTCGAACGTCTGGGTGTTTTTGTTCGCCCTGAGGATGTTAACATTAATGTGGAATATATTAACCCTTCTTTCTTAGTTAAGAAAGCTAGTGGTGGGTTTCGCCTTGTCACCGCATTTTCAGAGGTTGGACGGTACGCAAAACCCCAACCATATCTTATGCCAGATGTTAACTCTGTCTTGCGTCATATCGCTAAGTGGAAGCATATCATAACGACCGATCTCACAAAGGCATTTTATCAGATCCCTCTGTCCCGTGCGTCAATGAAGTACTGTGGCGTTGCCACTCCATTTAAAGGTGTCAGAGTTTATGCGCGTTGAGCTATGGGCATGTCAGGGTCCCAGACTGCCCTTGAGGAGCTTACCTGTCGAGTTCTGGGTGATTTACTCAAGGAAGGAGTTGTCGCCAAACTTGCTGATGATCTGTATTGTGGAGGCAACTCCCATGGAAGAACTGCTACACAATTGGCACCGCCTCCTGCAGGCCATGTATGAGTCCGGACTCAGCTTATCTGCAGCTAAAGCTGTCATATGTCCTAAGTCTACTTCCATCCTCGGATGGATATGGTCTCAAGGGACTATTCGCGCAAGTCCACATTGGGTGTCAACCTTAGTTTCGTGCGACCCTCCTAAAAACGTTAAGGGTCTTAGGTCCTTCATTGGTGCTTATAAGGTTCTGGCTCGAGTGATTCCTCAATGCGCTTCATTCCTTGCCCCACTGGATGATGCCGTTACTGGACGTCAATCACAAGATGTTTTGGTTTGGTCTACTCCCTTGCGCGAGGCCTTTAAAGTTGCTCAGTCTGCTCTTTCCTCAAACAGAACGATCGTCCTTCCCCATCCTGACGATCAGCTGTGGATAGTCACTGATGGCTCAGTTAAGAAGCATGGCCTAGGTGCTACCCTCTATGTTACTAACAATGACAAGCCACGACTGGCTGGGTTTTTTAGTGCTAAATTACGTGCCCGACAAGTAACTTGGTTACCCTGTGAGATAGAAGCACTAGCTATCGCCTTAGCATACTAAATACTTTAGCCCGTACATTGTCCAATCCAAGCACAATGCATGTGTTTTAACTGATAGTAAGCCGTGTGTGCAGGCTTTGGAGAAATTATGTCGTGGGTATTTCTCAGTTTCGCCGAGCTTCTCTACTTTTCTTTCCATTGCTAGTCGCTATCAGGGACGTAGCCAGGATTTTGAAAGGGGTTATGCGAATTACGTATGACCCCGGCGGGGTCAAGGGGCGAATCCCCCTGTGAAGTAGCGCACTCTGAACGTTCTTAGGACTGTTTGAGAGGATAAAGTGAAAATTGCAATAGACGCATTATAAATAAGCGCAAAATAATTATATAATAAATCAACAGTGGCAGATCCAGGAATTCGAAAGAGAGGTGAACCAGGGAGGGGCTGAGGTAAGAACATTTATGATTAGGGCATCTCTAGATGGCCGGAAATTACACTCTCGCACTTCAATTTGAATATACTC
>NW_022725774.1:778016-782143 GCF_011630105.1 Anneissia japonica
ACGTGATTTCACAACCAACTCAGCCCCACCATGGCTGGGGCTGAGGTGAGAAAATTTGAGGAAATAGTACCTCTCGAGATGGCCGAAAATGACACTTTTATATAGTAAATTCATCATCATCACATTACCATTATAGTCAAAATGAAACGTCAACAAATTTCTCATGATCTTTTATCTGGAATCTACTGCTTTAGCTGAATATATACTATAGTATGATCAACAAATCACAACTTTTTTTTCGCATTTAGAACAATTTTCTTCACTTTTTATTGCTATTAATATTATTATCAATTATTACTATCGTCATCATCATCATTGTTATTATTATTATTACTATTAGTAGTAGTATTATTAAACAAACATTTAAAGAAACTTGCAAAAGGATAAAAACGAAATTGAACCACAGTATCGCATTTCTATCTTAAAAGACCTGGCCTGAGATTTATGGATTTAAGATTTTTTTTAAATCACGCTTAGGCCTATGCGTTCTATTATGCCTATGTATAACTTGTACTGTTGCATATTTACATGTTTAGAAGTATTAATTTTGAGTGATCCCAGGAAAGAATTTGTATTGGCTCAAGAATAAGCTTTAAAATGTTAACACTGTGTACAAAGGGGGGGGGGGGAGCCGCGGCTCCCACCTGGATATGTCCCTGGTCGCTATCATGTATCTATTAGGCATCTGGCAGGATCAGCTAACATACCATCCGACTTTGCAAGTCACAATGCACCCATGTGTGACTCTGACAACTGCCATGTTTGTTCTTTTGTTCACCATAATGAAGAATCTGTCGTACTGCGCACTTCCACACGAGATGTAATTTTAGGTTACCTTGCCCGGTTACCTTTTACTAACAAGACAGCTTGGCTAGCTCTCCAGAATGAGTGTTCAGACATGAGAAGAGTTAGGGCTCACCTACTACAGGGTACTCGTCCCTCTAAGAAAATCACCAATGTCAAAGATATCAAAAGATATCTCAATTTTGCGTCTATTGGCAGGGATAACCTTTTAGTCGCCCCTCGTTGTGAGCCTCTGGCAGCTACTAAGGAATGTATCATAGTCCCCAGATCTACCATTGAGGGTCTCCTTACTGCCCTTCACATTCGTCTCGACCACCCCACTAGTCACCAGCTCAAACGATCTGTTCGCCGCTATTTCTTCGCTCTTGATTTAGACAAGTATATTGACCAAGTTTCCGATTCGTGTCATCAGTGTGCTGCTTTGCGTCGCATACGTCATACCATGATTGATCAGACCACCGGGGACCCACCAGAGGTTGTTGGAATCGCGTTTGCAGCTGATGTCATAAAGCGCGAATGTCAGCTCATAGTTCTTTTGGGGGAGGTTGTAACGTCCTACACTTTGTCTTGTCTGATTGAAAACGAGCGCCACACCCTACGCGATGCACTGCTTCGTCTATGTATTGAATTACGTCCCTTAGATGGTCCTCCCGCTACGATACAGCCCTTGTCGACGACAAGCTATTAAAAGATCACAGAATATTTGTTGAAGTTGGGCGAATTAAGAATGTAAACAAGAACCCAGTTGCAGAAAGGGGTGTCCAAGAACTCCAAGTTGACTTACTCCGCCAGGATCCGCGCGACGGCCCGGTGTCTGCTAGTACCCTCTCCATCGCTACTGCCCGACTCAACACCCGGATTCGCGCTAGCGGATTGTCGGCTCGCGAAATGTGGACACAGCGCGATCAATTCTCGCACAAGCAAATTCCTGTTTCTGATCGCGAGCTTCTGCTTTCCCAACATGACCGGCGCTTATCTAACCACCCCTATAGCGAAAGGTCCAAGGCCTCTACGTTGCGGACAGCACCAGATACTACTGTGCAGATGATTGGAGATCTAGTTTATCTCATTACAGACGGTAAATAGTCCCAGGGTCGTCAACGCTACCTTGTGATTGACGTGGATGGTGCTTGGTGCTGTATTCGGAAGTTCGTTGGCTCACAGCTCAGGAGTACTTCGTATCGCGTCAAGCGCTCTGAATGTTTTACTGTGCCCACTTCCGATTGCCATTATCCCCCTCCCCCCATGGCCACATGCACCCGCGGTGAGAAGCTCATGGAACATCCCCAGAAGCCTGCTCCGCTTCCCCCTGCTGTACCGCGTGAAATTTTTACTCCATCAAACTTGGACCTGCCGTCCTCACCTTTCAACATATTCTCCAGCCAGACTCATCTCTCTATTCGGAACCTGTTCTACGACGTCCCAAGAGAAGACACCGTCTTCCAGCCAGGCTCAGTGACTGCATTTTAGATTAGACTTTCGTACCTTAAGTACACTTGTAACTGATTTTCCATTAGGCTTTGTACCTTAGGTACACGTATGTTATTACTGTACACTTCGTACTATTCTTTGAGAGCCTGTTTAACATTGCTTTAGTTTAGACATCAGTGCGTGCTACTGTGGGTGTTTAAAGTGTTTTAAAGGAAAAGAAAAAGTAGTCACGCCAGTAGCACAACTCGCCCTCTATCGGCGAGTGTGACTTTATCGCTCTCTTCCATTTTGCTGTTCGTTGCTGTTGGTTACCTTGTTGGTATCAGTTAATAAACACGTTTGTTTTGCCATATTACTCTAGCAGTAGTGTCCGTTTGTGATCTGACTCGTTCTACCCTTCTCCTACCCTTGGCGCAATCAATCAATTAATCATTCAGTCAGTCAGACATGTCAGCTGCTACAAATGTTATTGCATCATATGCCCAGAATAACATTCTGCTCAATGGCGCATTCAGAATATTCAACAAAACAACTTACAGTGCATTCCTTGGATGTTCATAATAGGAATACAGATCTGAAAGTTAACAACTCAAACTATAAACATACAGTGTAACTTACAAGTTTCACAAAATTGCCCAGTGTAGCAAGAAGGACAGGAACATGTGTAAGCTGTACAGGAACCAACAACCTGGAGACAAGCAGCTCTATTCTGACACGCATGGTTGTTGCAAGCATTTAACACTGAAATTATATATCACTTTATCAATCAATCAACTGCTAGAAATGTCATTTTATCCAGAATAAAATTCTGCTCAGTGGCGCATTCAGAATATTTAACAGAACATCTTACAGTGCATGCATTAGATAATGATAATAGGAATTCAGATCGTATAGTTAATGGCTCCAAGTATAAACATTTGTAACTTACAAGTTTCACAAAATTGCCCAGTGTAGCAATTAGGACAGGAACATGTGTAAGCTGTACAGGAACCAGAAACCTGGACACAAGCAGCTCCATTTTGGCACGCGTTGTTGTTGCATGCATTTAACACTGAAATTATATCACTTCATTTATCAATCAATCAATCAACTGCTAGAAATATAATTTTATCCAGAATAAAATTCTGCTAAGTGGCACATTCAGAACATTAAACATAACATCTTACAGTGCATGCATTAGATGATGATAATAAAAATACAGATCGTATAGTTAATGGCTCAAACTATAAACATTTGTAACTTACAAGTTTCACAAAATTGGCCAGTGTAGCAATTAGGACAGGAACATGTGTAATCTGTACAAGAACCAGAAACCTGGACACATGCAGCTCCATTCTGACACGTATTGTTGTTGCAAGCATTTAACACTGAAATTATATATCACTTTATCAATCAATCAACTGCTAGAAATGTCATTTTATCCAGAATAAAATTCTGCTCAGTGGCGCATTCAGAATATTTACCAGAACATCTTACAGTACATGCATTAAATGATGATAATAGGAATTCAGATCTTATAGTTAATGGCTCCAAGTATAAACATTTGTAACTTACAAGTTTCACAAAATTGGCCAGTGTAGCAATTAGGACAGGAACATGTGTAATCAGTACAAGAACCAGAAACCTGGACACATGCAGCTCCATTCTGACACGTATTGTTGTTGCAAGCATTTAACACTGAAATTAATATCACTTCATCAATCAATAATCAACTTCTATAAATGTCATTTTATCCAGAATAAAATTCTGCTCAGTGGCGCATTCAGAATATTTAACAGATCTTACAGTGCATGCATAAGATGATGATAATAGGAATTCAGATCGTACTGTTAATGGCTCCAAGTATAAACATTTGTAACTTACAAGTTTCACAAAATTGCCCAGTGTAGCAA
>NW_022725774.1:782203-805454 GCF_011630105.1 Anneissia japonica
GTTAATGGCTCCAAGTATAAACATTTGTAACTTACAAGTTTCACAAAATTGGCCAGTGTAGCAATTAGGACAGGAACATGTGTAATCAGTACAAGAACCAGAAACCTGGACACATGCAGCTCCATTCTGACACGTATTGTTGTTGCAAGCATTTAACACTGAAATTATATATCACTTTATCAATCAATCAACTGCTAGAAATGTCATTTTATCCAGAATAAAATTCTGCTCAGTGGCGCATTCAGAATATTTAACAGATCTTACAGTGCATGCATAAGATGATGATAATAGGAATTCAGATCGTACTGTTAATGGCTCCAAGTATAAACATTTGTAACTTACAAGTTTCACAAAATTGGCCAGTGTAGCAATTAGGACAGGAACATGTGTAATCTGTACAAGAACCAGAAACCTGGACACATGCAGCTCCATCCTGACACGTATTGTTGTTGCAAGCATTTAATACTGAAATTATATATCACTTCATCAATCAATCAATCAACTGCTATAAATGTCATTTTATCGAGAATAAAATTCTGCTCAGTGGTGCATTCAAAATATTAGACAGAACATCTTACAGTGCATGCATTAGATGATGATAATAGGAATACAGATCGTATAGTTAATGGCTCAAAGTATAAACATTTGTAACTTACAAGTTTCACAAAATTGCCCAGTGTAGCAATTAGGACAGGAACATGTGTAAGCTGTACAGGAACTAGAAACCCGGACACAAGCAGCTCCATTCTGACACGCATTGTTGGTGCAAGCATTTAACACTGAAAGTAAATATCACTTCATCAATCAATCAATCAATCAATCAATCAATTAATCAGTCAGTCAATCAGTCAGTCAGAGAGTCAACTGCTACAAATTATTGCATCATGTATCCAGAATAACATTTTGCTCAATAGGAATACAGATCTAAAAGTTAACAACTCAAACTATAAACATGTGTAACTTACAAGTTTCACAAAATTGCCCAGTATAGCAATTAGGACAGGAACATGTATAAGCTGTACAGGAACCAGAAACCTGGACACAAGCAGCTCCATTCTGACACGCATTGTTGTCGCAAGCATTTAACACTGAAATTATATCATGGCCGGCCAAAAATATAAAATGTCTGGAGATTTTTGTATGATCGGAAATGCAAGAAAAGAAGGAGAGAAGAAGGAGGAGGATGGAAAAGAGAATGTTTATTCAATACCCGACCGAGTTTCACATTGGCGAATCTGGGGAGGGGGGTCATGGGTCCTGACCCTCTCCCTTGAGCAACAAAAAAGGGGGAAGAAGAAAAGAATTCTAGACCTAACTTTTCAGTACCCGTGAGCTGATTTTTTATTTTATTTTATTTTTTTACAATTATAAAATTAGAATTTTGAAGAACATAAAAGTCATTAAAACACACTTCAAATGTCGGGAAAGCTCATTTCCCGCCATCTAGGAATCAAAATTTTCCCGGGGTAGAACCCCCGGACCACCTTTTTTGGGGGGGATTTATCGATTCATGGAAAAAAGAATACGCATGCAACTACTCATTTGTTTATGTATGTATACACACATAAAATAAAAAATGAGAAAAATTTACCTGACCTTTTTTCAAGAGGGAAAACCTTGGATTTTGAAGAACTTTAAAAGTCATTAAAAGACATATCAGAAGTCAGGAAAGCTCATTTCCCGCCATCTAAAAATCGAAATTTTCCCGGGGGAACCCGGACCCCTTTATCTTTGGAGTTCATTGATTAATTGAATCATATTCAAGAAGGAGGAGGCTGAAACCTTGAATTTTGAAGAATTTAAAAGTCATTAAAAGACACATCAGAAGTCGGGAAAGCTCATTTCCCGCCACCTAGGAATCAAAAATTTTCCCGGGGAAGAATTCCACGAGACCACCACCCCCACTCTTTCTTTTTGGGATTTATCGATTCATGGAAAAAAATACGTATGCAACTTACTCAATCTTTTTTTATGTATGTATACACACATAATGCCTATTTACTGTAATAACAATGGGAAAAATTATCTGACGGTTTTCAAGGGTGGAAAACCTTGAATTTTAAAGAACTTAATTACTTTTAAGTTCTTCAAAATTTAAGGTTTTCCCCTCTTGAAGATTATTATAATGAATCAATGAACCCAAAGAAAGGGAGGTTCGAGTTCTTCCCGGGAAAATGTTGATTTCTAAATGGTGTACAATGAGCTTTCCCGACTTCTGAAGTATCTTTTAATGACTTTAATTTAAAAGACACCTCAGAAATCAACATTTTCCCGGGAAGAACCTAAACCTCCCTTTTCTCTTTCCAGTGGGTTCATTGATTCATTATAACAATTTTCAAAGGAGCAAACCTTGAATTTTGAAGAACTTAAAAGTAATTAAAAAGACACCTCAGAAGTCGGGAAAACTCTTTCTTTTTGGGATTCATCGATTTATGGAAAATTCGTATGCAACTACTCATTTTTTTAATGTATGTATACACACATAAGGCCTATTTACTGTAATAACAATATAGAAAAATTACCTGACCGTTTTCAAGAGGGGAAAACCTTGAATTTTGAAGAACTTAAAAGTAATTAGGACACTTCAGAAGTCGGAAAAGCTCATTTCCTGCCATCTAGGAATCAAATTTTTCCCGGGGCAGATCCACAGGACCCCCTTTCTTTGGAGCTTATCGATTCATTGAAAAAAGAATATGATATACAACTACTCATTTTTTTTAAATGTATGTATACACACATAACAGGCCTATTTACTGTAATAACAATGGGAAAAAATTACCTGACCGTTTTCAAGAGAGGGAAAAACCTTGAATTTTGAAGAACTTAAAAGTAATTAAAAGACACCTCAGAAGTCGGGAAAGCTCATTTCCCGCCTTCTAGGAATCAAAATTTTCCTGGGGAGAACTCCGGGATTCCCTTTTCTCTTTGGGATTTATCGATTCATAGAAAAAAAAACCGTATGCATCTACTCATTTTTTGGTGTATGTATACACACATAACAGGCCTATTTACTGTAATGAGAAAGTTTACCTTACCGTTTTCAAGAGGGGGAAAACCTTGAATTTCTAAGAACAAAGTCATTAGACACCTAGCCCAAAAGTCGAGAAAGGTCATTTCCCGCCATCTAGAAATCAAAATTTTCCCGGGGGAGGAATGTTGACCCCACCACCTAGATTTGATTTCAGATCTGCATGATCCACATTCCCATTCATCTTATAAGTGGGCACCCCCCCCCCCCCCGCAACTTTGAAAAAGGTTCCGCCGGCCCTGTATATATCACTTCATCAATCAATCAATCAATCAACAGCTAGAAACGTCATTTTATCCAGAATAAAATTCTGCTTAGTGGCGCATTCGGAAGATTCAACAGAACATCTTACAGTGCATGCATTAGATGATGATAATAGGAATACAGATCGTATAGTTAATGGCTCCAAGTATAAACATTTGTAACTTACAAGGTTCACAAAATTGCCCAGTGTAGCAATTAGGACAGGTACATGTGTAAGCTGTACAGGAACCAGAAACCTGAACACAAGCAGCTCCATTCTGACACGCATGGTTGCTGCAAGCATTTAACACTGAAATTAAATATAACTTCATTAATCAATCAATCAATCACTCAGTGCATGCATTAGATTATGATAATAGGAATAGTGATCGTATAGTTAATGGCTCAAACTATAAATAATTGTTACTTACAAGTTTCACAAAATTGCCCAGTGTAGCAAGAAGGACAGGTACATGTGTAAGCTGTACAGGAACCAGAAACCCGGACACAAGCAGCTCCATTCATACACGCATGGTTGTTGCAAGCATTTAACACTGAAATTATACATCACTTCATTAATCAATCAATCAATCACTCAGTGCATGCATTAGATTATGATAATAGGAATAGTGATCGTATAGTTAATGGCTCAAACTATAAACATGTGTAACTTACAAGTTTCACAAAATTGCCCAGTGTAGCAAGAAGGACAGGTACATGTGTAAGCTGTACAGGAACCAGAAACCTGAACACAAGCAGCTCCATTCTGACACGCATGGTTGTTGCAAGCATTTAACACTGAAATTATATATCACTTCATCAATCAATCAATCAATCAATTAATCAATCAATCAATCAATCAATCAATCAACTGCTAGAAATATAATTTTATCCAGAATAAAATTCTACTCAGTGGCACATTCAGAACATTAAACATAACATCTTACAGTGCATGCATTAGATGATGATAATAGGAATACAGATCGTATAGTTAATCAGGAACCACCAACCTGAACACAAGCAGCTCCATTCTGACAGGCATTGTTGTTGCAAGCATTTAACACTGAAATTTTATATTACTTCATCAATCAATCAATCAATCAATCAATCAATCAATTAATCAATCAATCAATCAACTGCTAGAAATGTCATTTTATCCAGAATAAAATTCTGCTCAGTGGCGCATTCGGAATATTCAACAGAACATCTTACAGTGCATGCATTAGATGATGATAATAGGAATACAGATCGGATAGTTAATAGCTCCAAGTATAAACATTTGTAACTTACAAGTTTCACAAAATTGTCCAGTGTAGCAATTAGGACAGGAACATGTGTAAGCTGTACAGGAACCAGCAACTTGGATACAAGCAGCTCCATTCTGACACGCATTGTTGGTGCAAGCATTTAACACTGAAAGTCGATATCGCTTCTTCAATCAATCAATCAATCAATCAATCAATCAATCAATCAATCAATCAATCAATCAATCAATCAATCAATCAATCAAATAATCATTTATTTAGTCAATCAGTCAACTATTCAATTAATTAATCAATCAATCAATCAATCAATCAATTAATCAGTCAGTCAGTCAGACAGCCAAATGCTACAAATGTTATTGCACCATGTCCAGAATAACATTCTGCTCAATGGCGCATTCAGAATATTCAACAGAGCAACTTACAGTGCATTTTTTGGATAATCATAATAGGAATACAGATTGTATAAGTTAACAACTCAAACTATAAACATGTGTAAATTACAAGTTTCACAGAATTGCCCAGTGTAACAATTGGGACAGGAACATGTGTAAGCTGTACAGGAACCAGAAACCTGGACACACGCACCTCCATTCTGACACGCATGGTTGTTGCAAGCATTTAACACTGAAATTAAATATCACTTCATCAATCAATCAATCAATCAATCAATCAATCAAATCAATCAGTCAGTTAGTCAGTCAACTTCTACAGATGTTCTTGCATCATATCTCCAGAATAAGATTCTGCTCAATGGCGCATTCAGAAGATTCAACAGAACATCTTACAGTGCATGCATTAAATGATGATAATAGGAATACAGATTGTATTGCCCAGTGTAGCAATTAGGACAGGAACATGTATAAGCTGTACAGGAACCAGAAACCTGGATACAAGCAGCTCCATTCTGACATGCATTGTTGGTGCAAGCATTTAACACTGAAAGTCGATATCACTTCTTCAATCAATTAATCAATCAATCAATCAATCAATCAATTGATCATATATTTAGTCAATCAGTCAACTATTCAATTAATTAATTAATCAATCAATCAATCAATTAATTAGTCAGTCAGACAGCCAACTGCTACAAATGTTTTGTACCATGTCCAGAATAACATTCTGCTCAATGGCGCATTCAGAATATTCAACAGAACAACTTACAGTGCATTTATTGGATGTTCATAATAGGAATACAGATTGTATAAGTTAACAACCCGAACTATAAATATGTGTAACTTACAAGTTTCACAAAATTGCCCAGTGTAGCAATTAGGACAGGAACACATGTAAGTTGTACAGGAACCAGAAACCTGGACACAAGCGGCTCCGTTCTGACACGCATGGTTGTTGCAAGCATTTAACACTGAAATTAAATATCACTTCATCAATCAATCAATCAATTTATCTGTCTATCAATTAATCAAATCAATCAGTCAGTCAGTCAGTTAGTCAGTCAACTTCTACAGATGTTATTGCATCATATCTCCAGAATAAGATTCTGCTCAATGGCGCATTCAGATGATTCAACAGAACATCTTACAGTGCATGCATTAGATGATGATAATAGGAATACAGATTGTATAGTTAATGGCTCAAAGTATAAACATGTGTAACTTACAAGTTTCACAAAATTGCCCAGTGTAGCAATTAGGACAGGAACATGTGTAAGCTGTACAGGAACCAGAAACCTGGACACACGCACCTCCATTCTGACACGCATTGTTGTTGCAAGCATTTAACACTGAAATTAAATATCATCAATCAATCAATCAATCAATCAACTGCTGGAAATGTCATTTTATCCAGAATAAGATTCTGCTCAGTGGCGCATTCAGAATATTCGACAGAACATCTTACAGTGCATGCATTAGGTGATCATAACAGGAATACAGATCGTATATGCCATGGAGTGAAAATCCAATCATTAAACCCTGTTCCGAAATATACTCGAACTCCTCGTGATAATTATTTTAAAGCTCGACCGTAAGAACTTCTGTAAACACAAGAAAATGACTCAAAACTATAAACATTTTGAACTTTACAAGTTTCAGAATTCAAACTATAAACATGTGTAACTTACAAGTTTCACAAAATTGCCCAGTGTAGCAATCAGGACAGGAACATGTGTAAGTTGTACAGGAACCAGAAACCTGGACACAAGCGGCTCTGTTCTGACACGCATGGTTGTTGCAAGCATTTAACACTGAAATTAAATATCACTTCATCAATCAATCAATCTATCTATCTATCTATCTATCAATCAATCAAATCAATCAGTCAGTCAGTCAGTTAGTCAGTCAACTTCTACAGATGTTATTGCATCATATCTCCAGAATAAGATTCTGCTCAATGGCACATTCAGAAGATTCATTAGAACATCTTACAGTGCATGCATTAGATGATGATAATAGGAATACAGATTGTATAGTTAATGGCTCAAAGTATAAACATGTGTAACTTACAAGTTTCACAAAATTGCCCAGTGTAGCAATCAGGACAGGAACAGGTGTAAGTTGTACAGGAACCAGAAACCTGGACACAAGCAGCTCCATTCTGACATGCATTGTTGGTGCAAGAATTTAACACTGAAATTATATATCACTTCATCAATTAATCAATCAATCAATCAATCAATCAATCAATCAATCAACTGCTGGAAATGTTATTGAGTAATAATTATGTCCAGAATAAAATTTTCCTCATAAGCGTATTCAGGACTTTTGCAAAACAATTTCCAGTGCATGCATTATATGATCATAATTATACGATCAGATGCATTGTAATTTTTGTAATTTACAGGTTTCACAAAATTGGCCAGTGAAGCAAATAGAAGAGGAACATGTGTAAGCTGTAGAGGAATCTTAAACCTGAGAACAGCCAGCTTCATTCTGACATGAATGTTTCACAGGCATTTGATACTGAATTTTCCAAATAAAAGGAAATATCAATTGCAAAACAAGGAAGTCTTGGGCTGTAGGCCTAAGAGACTTGGTGGAGGGCCAGGGGGGGGGGCGCCCAGGGCCCCGATGGGGATCCAGGGGTGGAGGCTCCTGGAAACTATGGTGTCCATAGCCTTTTATAAGTCGTATATTTAATTAATCTTAAGGAATGCAATAACAATTTATTTCCACACTACATTTTCAAAATACAGTGGGGGTCCAGGAAATCCAAGAGGGGGAGCAAGGGATGGAATTTTACAGATGGAGTGTAGAAAATTTATGTTTATCGTACCTCTAGTTGACCGGAAATTGCACTTTCAGACTCAAATTTGAATATAACATTCTTTTTTCTCCACTTTTAATTAAAAAAAAAATAGGGAGGGTGGGTCGGCTGGTCCCCCTTGAACCTGTCACAGAAATATTCATCATAATTTTTTTTTTCAATTTATCCTGGTAATCATAATCATTCCCGCTTACATATTTTGTGCAAACTAACATTCATAAAAATAGTGATTATCTTGTGATGTATTTGAACCATGAAAAACAAATGATAAACCATGTTCCTTCATGGATAGAATTAAAACAGTCACTCCAATTCTATCTTTGCATGTACGGTACTTTTAAAATCAATCATTGAAGATGTTTTTCCTTTTCTCCTCTTTTTGAATTTCAGTTTTGTGCGAGTAGCATTGCGACTACACTAATTGTGAGTGGAAATACTACCGTCTAACTTAAGATCAAACAGGACTATTAGGAGATAGGAAGCACACACAATATTAGCATTTTTATTTCATTAACATACAGGGTGATTTAATTAATTTATCATTATCATGACATGGGCGGATCCAGAAATTATTGACTTTTCCGACCTTTCCTCACGGGCGTCCCGAATGACTAATTATGGACCAATAGTCTATTTTATACTGGGAGTCGCAAAGCAAACTTATGATTATGGCACCTCTAGATGCCCGGAAATGGCATTCATTCAGAGTTATTCAGATTTTATCTCAATTTTTTTTTAAATTTTAACAAATTTAGTGGGTCCTGGTCGGCTGGGCACCCCATCCCCACTTGATTAATATGATATATATTTCCTACAGTCAACGTCATAGACATATATCGCTGTTATGTATAAACTAAGTCCTTTTAGATCTGTTTAGATAAGGGTGTTACAGAGCGAGGATGTGCAGGGTCACTGCAGGGACCTACAGGTCGATGGCCCTGCAGACCGCCGCAAGAAAGCACATACGCGTTACGCCACTGAGCATAGACTATAGCTGTTCTAGCAGGGTAAACTACATTCCGGTAATGCGGGTAAAAAACCCCGTCAAGGTCTCAGTCTTTTGGCCTTTTTTTACATCCTGATTTGTGAAATTGTTGGAAAGAATCGGCATTGGGGATACAGTGTAACGTCGTTGTGTTCGCCGTCAATCAATAGTAAATTCAAAATTTAATATGTGAGTGGTAAAATAATCGAGTTCTCCTTTCGCCCAGTGACCGCCACTGAGCTCATGGGTACACTTCGTTTTTTTTCTCTCTCTCTTTTCTCTTTCTTTTTTTTTCTCCTTTTTTTTATTTTTTGGCGGGATTGACGGGAGGGGGAAACGTCGGCATGATGTCATGGCGAGATTGTTTCAAGTAACATCGGAGTTCGTAAACTTCTGGTATCACTACTTAAATAAGTCGAAATAGACAGACCTATCCTTGAGTATAATATAAGGCTGTATAATTATTGTTTATAAAATATATATATATATATTTTTAATATATATAAAATTCAATTTAATAACTATACTTTATATTCGAAATTTGAAAAAACAGGAATTTATGTATGCAGATAATATTCAACACTAGTATAATATACAGGCCTAAATAATAATATACAAAAGAAATAAGTCGTTTATAATAAAAATTGTGAACTTTGAGTTCGTAAAAATGTTGGCATAATAGGTTTACACGCTTTCTATTTTAACAACGTACAGTACATTGTTTTCAGAATAAATTTGGCTTCTGATAACCGGTGCATCCATAAAGTAGATGGAGTGGTAACTGAGATGGTTACGAAATGTACAAACAATTGCTTTTTTTACTCATTATTGGTACGGAAATACGCACCGCACTTGGAACAGAGCACAAGTGATTGGACAATATTCATGAGTCATTCGTAATTGCTGTTCTTTCCACACGTTTCGAAAAGTGGGGTTTTAGAAGACTGGTGAAAAGTGGGGGGGGGGGAACGGGGAACAAATCATATGATGTCCCTCCCTCCTTTGAAAAGTCGGGGACGTGTCCTTCCTGTCCCCCACCCATCGACGCCCACGTCTGGCCTGGTTCAGACTAGGTGGATAAACCCGGCTCAACTCACCGGGTGTATCCACCTGCCAGTCTGAACTAGGTGGCTTATATCTAGCCGGGCTGTGTTTCTAATTAGGCCCAGCATGCCACCGTGTTTAACTTTTTCTAAGCCGGGCCTTAACCGCTGCTGGGGGTGGGGGAGTCTTGAGTTGACTTTGGGTAACAAAATGACCAATCAGCATTCAATTACATGTGCTGTCGTGAGCGAGCGTACGTTTCACGAGCAATGTTTCGCAACACGTTTCCTGGTTACGGTTCATTAATGTGCAAATTGTCGCGCCTGGCTAATCCCGCTAGTCTGAACGCCCGGCAAAGTTAAGCCGGGCTTAACGTAAGCCTGGCTTATCTCTAAGTCTGAACGTAGCCTGAAAGTAGCTAAGTTACAAGCCATCATAGGCAGAACAACTCGATTACAACTTGTAACGGATACACACAAACACTAACACCTTAACCCTTTCTCTCAATGTGAGGGCTAATCGAGTAGCTGAGAAACAAGACCCCAATTAAAAAACGACGCTAGCCGGGTTTGAATGAGGGTCTGACAGGGACGGATCCAGAGATGTCCAAAAGAGGGGGCCGAAATTTGGGCCGATCGAGACAACACTGAAATAGGAGGTCCGGGGCATGCCCCTGCAAAATTTCTGTGTTTTGGGCGCCCAAAAATAACATCTTAGGCGTTCTGGGCTATCGTTTTTTCTTTTCTTTTTTTTTCTCCTTTTTTTTTACCTCTCAAAATGGGGGGGGGGGGAGGCGGGCCGCCCCACCCCCCAAATCCGCCCCTGCTGCACCACAAAAAGCAGGAAATTTCCTCTCAACCGAACTCTGGGTAATTTTAAATTTCACACTAAGCTCCTTTATACTAAATAAAATCTAGAAGGAGGCAGCTAAGCTAATGTTAAAACGCAACTTACAGATTTCGCAGTTGTCACCAGTATAGCAGTCTGGGCAGGTTCCATTGTTACTCACATCGAAAACTTTTATAGCAAAAGACAAAAATGAGAAATTTATTACTAAAAAAAAGGTAAAATATTTATATACATACCATCTTTGCAGCGATGTTTAGCACTTATTTTGCTACTCTGCCATCTCTTGTTATACCGCCGTAACAATGTACAACCACACTACATTTCCCATTGCTTCTCTTACATGATCGACCCACTATTTTTTTACGGTCGCATTGTTCCCCAAATTTACACTAGTAAGCATGTAGACTACATGCTTCATTATACATTGCCACACTTTTAGTGTGGGTGTTTTACAGCATCCAAAATTCAGGTCTTACTGAACAAATAGATGCAAAATAAATATCTGTGGTCATTTTGTTGTTATATTTCCCTATTAAAATGGTAGGTTTTTTATAAATATTTTTTGGCTTTTTCTGCTTTACTGATTAACATAGCACATACACTTTACTGTGTTTAGTTTTGTGTGTACGCGAACAGACACAAACAATTAATGCTGATAATTAGGAAACAGTATAAATTGAACATTTTAATTGTTAATGCTTATCTGTAATCTTATGCCAAAAAAATTTTTAAGAAATTCTGATAATAAAATTTACGGTTTTATGGAATAAACTCCCGGATCATACTAAAACCAACTTTAAATCTATGACACTTTAAAATTTAAGCATTCTATTTCAAATCCTCAATAATACCATCTTATTTTTACCTGATTTTCTCTTACCTTGCACGTCCATATTTATTATTAAAATGTTTTATCTTCTTAAGTTTCTTTCTATGTTCCTTTTAAATCCATCTGTAGTTAAGTTATCAATCTTTTTTGGTTCCAATGTGTATATGTCTGCTTTTAAAATTTTTGTAGTTAAGAACTGAACCACTTTGGAAACCAGTACTATGTATTGAAAGTGTATATTCAGTATAAAGAAAGAATAAATAAATAAATAAAACAGGCTATATTTGTAGAAATTGAAGTTTGTGTTTTTTTTTTTTGTGGTGTCGGTGACGAAGTGAGGTCGTGAATTACTGCTATAGTTTTACGACACAGCTTCCGTTTGATTCTGAAATATATATTAACATTTTCGACGATAATGTAATATATTCAGATTTATACAGCGTTTTACACCTACAGTAAGTCACAAAGCACTCAGGGGGTGGACTCGCTCATACTGTAACTTCCACCTCCCCTGTCATTTAACATTTGGTGTTCTATTTTTTTCTCTATTAGAGGTGGGTGTTATGAATTAAAAGGGAACTAGAAAGATGTTTTTTTTTAACTAGAGGAGATTTTTCATATGCATTAATAATAGTGTCAATTTTTAATTAGATCTACATCCCTGGGCCTGTCACACGGTTTACAATATAAATTCGCACTGGTCTGGTATATAAATACCAGACATATTCAAATAAGCTGAGCGTACTCTGATGTACTTACTGATTATGGATAGGACTTGATATGCATATCAGCGGTTGTCAACAAAAGATTTACAGCCATGGTTACAGTACGCAGAAATGGTACGCGGTGAATACCCTACGTGGCGTTATTTGTAAGATCTTTGTTAACATCACACCGCCAAAGGGGTAAAATCGTACATACTGGCCTATAAAAAAATTGCTAAAAAGTTACTCTATTAATAATGACCTATCAAAAATCCCCTTTAGAAAAAAAAATCATCTTTCTAGTTCCTTTTTAAACTGAATACACAGCGCTATAGTTCCATTACCAAAACAGTGGTTTAGTAAACACTATGTTGCTATTGGTATATTTTACAGTGAAAATGCTGAATAAATTTAAAGAAATTTATTTGAGAGAATATCGTAAAGTAGCGGAAATTCTTCATTGTATACCTTCGCAATTAACTCCTAAAAAGCCGTCAGTGCAACGACAAACATACTCTCCCACATTTGATGAACTTATGAAACAGATTCCTCCATTAAGACATGGGTTTAGTGAACATTGACTGGCAACTGCAATAAATAAAACAATTATAAAGGCTATTATCAACATCTCTTTAAATAATGAATTACAAGAAAAGAGTGAAAATCGTTTTTTCTTTAATTTCAGATACTAGTTCTTTATGGGAAAGGAATTTGTTATGTATCTATATTTAAAATAAAATCATGGAATGATATTTTAATAATTGTGCATTGCCATGATAAAACATTCAGAAGCAAGATCGTTTGGCATAACAGTTTCAATTATTGTTTTTAACCAGTTTAAGCTAGCGCTTCTCAAAATGTGGATGGCGACCCAAAAATAGGCCCCCAAAAATGTTCAGTAAGTACCATAATGGTTACACCCAAACAAAATTCCGTTCTTTGGACAATAAATAATTTTGAATCTTGAATCTTGAATATAGGAAGCATTGCAGCTTCAGCAAATAAATTTGTATATTACACCCGAATGAACATCATCGTGATGAGGATACTTTAAACTAAAAACAGAAATTGAATTTTAAATGATGTTAAAATTAACTTAATATCGAAATCAATACAAAACTCTTTAAGAAATTTTTGACTAATAATCTTGCTAAATGGTCCACTATATGGTGAATTAAACCAGGTCCGCTCGTTAAAGTGATGTCACCTCTATTCAGCGTTCAACGCTTCGTGTATGAACCTTTCAGACGAGGCATTTTGTTGACACCTAAAACATGTTTAAATCACGGAGGAATTATCCTCTATGCTTACATACAGTACACAGTGTCGTATATATTATTATATTGGGTTTTTCGGCAAGGGTTCACAATAAATAAATAAATAATAAATAAAGTAAAATGTCTTAAAATTGAAAATAAAATGAATAAAAATTAAATACCAAGATGCGATTTCAACTCATAACCTTTGATTTTCTTATTCCCTTCGAACACAACACTAAGCTACCGAGCCATCCATGTCGATATGTTAATGGCAGTAATACAGTCGTTGCTGAAACCCTTGTTTTGTTTTGTAGGTGTAGGGGGAATCCTGGGGTAAAAAATGGGCCATGAAAGTTTGTTGGAAATAACCTCTAGTTTATGTGTACAACATTTCCTACACGTCCGTTCAAAACTGGTGACGCTGGACGCTTTTACATTTCTGGCAACAGCAAAAACAACAACAAGAACAACAGTGAGTTGCTGGGGTCCGCCTTGAGCGGACCCAAAAAGTGAATGTTGGGGTTAGCATCATTATTTTATTTATTCCGTTTAATGCTCTACACCTAAGTCTCAAAGTGCTCAAAGCGTAGAGTAACTTTCATCTCCCCTAAGGTCTTTAACATTTTAGTGTTCTATATTTTCCTCTAATAGTGGTTTTCTTAGAAATACAATTATTAATTTTTATAGATTAAAATGCTTAGAACGGCAGAACTTCGATGAGTATTTGATCAATGCAATAAACTCACCATCACCATGACAAATGTTAATAAAAATTAAACACTATGTTGCAATTGGTAAATTTTACAGTGAAAAAAATAGCAGAAATTCTTCATTGTATACCTTCACAATGAGTTCCTAAAAAGCCGTCAGTACAAAGACACCCATTTAGTGTGGGTGTTTTACAGCATCCAAAATTCAGGTCTTACTGAACAAATAGATGCAAAATAAATATCTGTGGTAATTTTGTTGTTATATTTCCCTATTGAAATGGTAGGTTTTTTATAAATATTTTTTGGCTTTTTCTGCTTTACTGATTAACATAGCACATACACTTTACTGTGTTTAGTTTTGTGTGTACGCGAACAGACACAAACAATTAATGCTGATAATTAGGAAACAGTATAAATTGAATATTTTAATTGTTAATGTTTATCTGTAATCTTATGCCAAAAAAAAAAATAAATAAAAATTTAAGTAATTCTGATAATGAAATTTACGGTTTTATAGAATAAACTCCCGGATCATACTAAAACCAACTTTAAATCTATGACACTTTAAAATTTAAGCATTCTATTTCAAATCCTCAATAATACCATCTTATTTTTACCTGATTTTCTCTTACCTTGCATGTCCATATTTATTATTAAAATGTTTAATCTTCTTAAGTTTCTTTCTATGTTCCTTTTAAATCCATCTGTAGTTAAGTTATCAATCTTTTTTGGTTCCAATGTGTATATGTCTGCTTTTAAAATTTTTGTAGTTAAGAACTGAACCACTTTGGAAACCAGTACTATGTATTGAAAGTGTATATTCAGTATAAAGAAAGAATAAATAAATAAATAAAACATGCTATATTTGTAGAAATTGAAGTTTGTGTTTTTTTTTGTGGTGTCGGTGACGAAGTGAGGTCGTGATTTACTGCTATAGTTTTATGACACAGCTTCCGTTTGATTCTGAAATATATATTAACATTTTCGACGATAATGTAATATATTCAGATTTATACAGCGTTTTACACCTACAGTAAGTCACAAAGCACTCAGGGGGTGGACTCGCTCATACTGTAACTTCCACCTCCCCTGTCATTTAACATTTGGTGTTCTATTTTTTTCTCTATTAGAGGTGGGTGTTATGAATTAAAAGGGAACTAGAAAGATGTCTTTTTTTTTACTAGAGGAGATTTTTCATATGCATTAATAATAGTGTCAATTTTTAATTAGACCTACATCCTTGGGCCTGTCACACGGTTTACAATATAAATTCGCACTGGTCTGGTATATAAATACCAGACATATTCAAATAAGCTGAGCTCCTGTCTCTTATACACATCTAGATGTGTATAAGAGACAGGGGATACAGTGTAACGTCGTTGTGTTCGCCGTCAATCAATAGTAAATTCAAAATTTAATATGTGAGTGGTAAAATAATCGAGTTCTCCTTTCGCCCAGTGACCGCCACTGAGCTCATGGGTACACTTCGTTTTTTTTTCTCTCTCTCTTTTCTCTTTCTTTTTTTTTTTCTCCTTTTTTTAAATTTTTTTGGTGGGTTTAAATTTAAAGAAATTTATTTGGGAGAATATCGTAAAGCAGCGGAAATTCTTCATTGTATACCTTCGCAATTAACTCCTAAAAAGCCGTCAGTGCAAAGACAAACATACTCTCCCACATTTGATGAACTTATGAAACAGATTCCTCCATTAAGACATGGGTTTAGTGAACATTGACTGGCAACTGCAATAAATAAAACAATTATAAAGGCTATTATCAACATCTCTTTAAATAATGAATTACAAGAAAAGAGTGAAAATCGTTTTTTCTTTAATTTCAGATACTAGTTCTTGATGGGAAAGGAATTTGTTATGTATCTATATTTAAAATAAAATCATGGAATGATATTTTAATAATTGTGCATTGCCATGATAAAACATTCAGAAGCAAGATCGTTTGGCATAACAGTTTCAATTATTGTTTTTAACCAGTTTAAGCTAGCGCTTCTCAAAATGTGGATGGCGACCCAAAAATAGGCCCCCAAAAATGTTCAGTAAGTACCATAATGGTTACACCCAAACAAAATTCCGTTCTTTGGACAATAAATAATTTTGAATCTTGAATCTTGAATATAGGAAGCATTGCAGCTTCAGAAAATAAATTTGTATATTACACCCGAATGAACATCATCGTGATGAGGATACTTTAAACTGAAAACAGAAATTGAATTTTAAATGATGTTAAAATTAACTTAATATCGAAATCAATACAAAACTCTTTAAGAAATTTTTGACTAATAATCTTGCTAAATGGTCCACTATATGGTAAATTACACCAGGTCAGCTCGTTAAAGTGATGTCACCTCTATTCAGCGTTCAACGCTTCGTGTATGAACCTTTCAGACGAGGCATTTTGTTGACACGTAAACATGATTAAATCTCGGAGGAATTATCCTCTATGCTTACATACAGTACACAGTGTCGTATATTATTATATTGGGTTTTCGGCAAGGGTTCACAATAAATAAATAAATAATAAATAAAGTAAAATGTCTTAAAATTGAAAATAAAATGAATAAAAATTAAATACCAAGATGCGATTTCAACTCACAACTTTTGATTTTCTTATTCCCTTCGAACACAACACTAAGCTACCGAGCCATCCATGTCGACATGGTAATGGCAGTAATACAGTCGTTGCTGAAACCCTTGTTTTGTTTTGTAGCTGTAGGGGGAATCCTGGGGTAAAAAATGGGCCATGAAAGTTTGTTGGAAATAACCTCTAGTTTATGTGTACAACATTTCCTACACGTCCGTTCAAAACTGGTGACGCTGGACGCTTTTACATTTCTGGCAACAGCAAAAACAACAACAAGAACAACAGTGAGGCGCTGGGGTCCGTCTTGAGCGGACCCAAAAAGTGAATGATGGGGTTAGGATCATTATTTTATTTATTCCGTTTAATGCTCTACACCTAAGTCTCAAAGTGCTCAAAGCGTAGAGTAACTTTCATCTCCCCTAAGGTCTTTAACATTTTAGTGTTCTATATTTTCCTCTAATAGTGGTTTTCTTAGAAATACAATTATTAATTTTTATAGATTAAAATGCTTGGAACGGCAGAACTTCGATGAGTATTTGATCAATGCAATAAACTCACCATCACCATGACAAATGTTAATAAAAATTAAACACTATGTTGCAATTGGTAAATTTTACAGTGAAAAAAAATAGCAGAAATTCTTCATTGTATACCTTCACAATGAGTTCCTAAAAAGCCGTCAGTACAAAGACAAACATACTCTCCAGGATTTTCATAACTTCTGTAACAAGTCCCACCGTTAAAACATGGGTTTGTTGAACATGGATTAACAACTGCAATAAAAATAATGCAAACGTTTAACACTTTATAGAGGTTATTATAAGGTTTATCTCATGGAAATTATGAAATAAAGAAAAAAAAAGTGATAGCTCATTTTCATTTAATTTCAAATACCTGTACTGTACTTGATCAGAAAAGAATTTGTATTATATTTAAAAACATGGAAGGATATTCTAATAATTGATTGACCTTTGACACAAAATTTAGAAGCGGTATCGTCTGGCGTAGCAGTTTCTATATACAGGTTGTTGACCTTGTGTTTACTAGTTTAAACCAGCACTTTCCAAAATGTTCAAGTTCTAGTTCATTTTTGGTCATATACAGTATTGAATACAATACATGAAATTAGATTTACCGGTACACTAATATACTAAAATATAAGATATAATTAAGATATTGCACAGAATAACACACACTGAGAATATAAAAATTTAAATAGAGCAAACAAATAAAATTATCAAAGAAATCAATCGTCTAACATCTTTGCACTAGGAATGAATGAGTTGTGTGTCTATTTGTTTTTATGTCAATGAAGTAACAGTTCTACCGAGTTGCTAAAACTGATATAATTTTGAAGTGGGTGGTTATTATCATTAATTATATTATACATTTTCATCTTTTGTTTTCCCACTCTATGCATATACTGTATCCACTTTCTTTGGCTAGATGACAATTTGCACGTCCGCAAAAGCTAAGGAATCGTTCTCTCTTTTCATAAAAAATGGAAGTCACTCAAGTCACGTTGCAAACCTGGCTACGAACAGTGTTGAGAAGTAGGTCAGCGTTGTAGTCTTTGCGGACGCGACTTGAAGCATTAAGAATATTAAAAATATTAAAAATCATAATTGTTTTGCTTATTTTCACGGTATTTCATCCAAATACAAGTTCACCTCATTAATAATGATCGGCTTTTAGTTTTTGACAAAGGTAATACATATGCACTGTACAATAAAGTCAATACAATGAGAGTGGATCTTAATGTACCGACGAAGCGAAAATTTTCGCTTAAACAAGAATTTAGGTTTAGAGCCAAAATTTGGAATGGAACCTGAATTTTTGTGACACCGGCTTCATGGTTTATAATTTACAAAATGTTATTAGAGTAAACCTATGCATTATTATTGAAAACGAATGAGTTTACAAATGGATACTAAAATATGTAACCATAATTAATTAAAATGATACAATGACTCACCTTGTGAGGAAGCAGAACTTACAAGAAGCATCACAATCATCACATACCAAAAATTCATTTTGTATAGATCAAAACCGATTTTCTTAGCAACTCAATAACTGAAAAAATCGATAATATAAAGGTAAATAAATGTATGTTGTTGAAATTAATATACGATACCATTGTAATAATAATAGGTACCAGTACAACACATTTTTGTACATGGTAACTATAACATATATAAAATATGCATGTGTTGATATGGTTAAAATAGGTTCACTGAACTTCAAGTCTTGAAATGCCTTGGGTATGATACCATATTTAATACAAATATTTAAGGTATTGAAATCATAAGTGAGGTAAATAGTCTTAATTTCTATATTATTGTTACCTGATACATTTGATATATTTTTGTTTAATATTTTAATAGATTTTTCGAGTAAGCAATAAATAACACCTAGGATAATGTTTTAAGCTCGGATGATATTTCAGTAAATAACGATTCAGATTAATTTGAAATAAACCTCTGAAAGATCATTTCAATCGGAGTGATGAAATTGTTCATTTAAATAAATTGCGACTCCAACACCCGATCTTGTTGACTTTGAGAAGTGAAGCATATTATATCTGGCAATGTTGTAGAACGAAAACATTAGTTTGGAATTTTTTTTTAAGCGTTTCTGAAAAAACACTGTGCTGAAATTTATGGTTAATACTACTAATTAAATCAGTGACTTGGTCAAAATATTAAACTAAAATTAAATGATGATTTGAAAGACGAATCTTTCATACCGCATTTATAATTGCAGGGTGTCAACAAATTCAGAGTCATTATAATTAGGCGAATATAGACATCATTATCTTTGAGGTCATCTAGATTGAGGTTAAATGCATAAAAAATGAGGAATTACAATTTATGAAAATCGATAAATAGTAATATAGGATAAATGAAAATATCATATCTAAAGGAAAATGAACAGTTTAATGGTAATAAGTTAAGGCTAACCAGAAAGGTTGTAGTCAGTATGTTTCGGATATGCAATTACTCAAATAACTAACAATAATACGTATAATAAAGAATACGTAGGCATAATTGGCTTAACGGGAGAAAATAGCCATAGTATTCATCAATATAAACCATATCTGATACAATACTATTAATGTTCGCATTATTTTTATTGTTTGAAGTGAAAGAAGGTTCCGTTGGAGGACCTCCGTTTACCAGCCTGCTACGAAACGTAGTTTGGTTACTCCCTATTTCTATTAATTTTTTTCTTCTACATCTGTTGACGTTAGATCATCAATTTACTTAATTTTAATGATATAATAGTTCTCTTCCTTAACTTGAGAACGTTGTTTCATTGGTTCGAATTTGGTGTTAAAGAAAGGAACGGGACTAAAATATGTCTTGGCCTTCCGTCAACACCACTTCCATCACGGTGGGCGCGTTTTGTTACAGGTGGTGTACTAGTAGACCATATAAAATTTTGAAGAATGTTGTGAACGAATAATTTACAGTTATCATTTTGACATGGCTTACTCCTACGATACAAATATTATTGCACCTACAAAATATTTCAGTTTATTCATGTCAATTTGCAACGTATTTAGGCACATTTCCATAAACTTTACAGTTTCTTGTAGTTTATCACTGGTCCGTTTATTCAACTAATCTTTCCAGTTCGTTTATTTGAGCTGAGTTGAATAGGTCTACGATTGACTCTAACATCCTCTTAGCCCTTGATGCGAGATTATACATTATAGATTACAAATTCTCTAAACGATTGGGTGTCGTCTAACTCCTCAGATACACTTTTAGCGTCACTGGTGTTAGGGTGCCCAGACAGCTTGTTCTTCTCCCTGGTAGTCGACATTAAAGTATGCATTTGCGTGCAGGTTACGATTAATGAATACTTAACCAGGGGCTCAGGATTAATGTGTCTCCCTGCTATTATGATTAAATTCATCATTTTCAATTCCATTTGTACCCATTCTCTTTCTCTTTACCAGCCTGCTACGAAACGTAGTTTGGTTACTCCCTGTTTCTATTAATTTTTTTCTTCTACATCTGTTGACGTTAGATCATCAATTTACTTAATTTTAATGATATAATAGTTCTCTTCCTTAACTTGAGAACGTTGTTTCATTGGTTCGAATTTGGTGTTAAAGAAAGGAACGGGACTAAAATATGTCTTGGCCTTCCGTCAACACCACTTCCATCACGGTGGGCGCCCAGACAGCTTGTTCTTCTCCCTGGTAGTCGACATTAAAGTATGCATTTGCGTGCAGGTTACGATTAATGAATACTTAACCAGGGGCTCAGGATTAATGTGTCTCCCTGCTATTATGATTAAATTCATCATTTTCAATTCCATTTGTACCCATTCTCTTTCTCTTTACCAGCCTGCTACGAAACGTAGCAGGCTTAAATTAAATGTGATTAAATTCATCATTTTCAATTCCATTTGTACCCATTCTCTTTTCCAGTTCGTATTCTCTCAGACGTTACAAGTAATGTATCTCAAGGTAGTGTGCTGGGTCCAATTTTGTTTTTAATTTATGTAAACGATTTAGTTGATGGATTGCAGTCATTGGTTAAAATATTTGATAATACAAAGCTTTATAATTACTCAATACGTTCAGACATTTTACAAAATGATCTTCATGCTTTAGAAGAATGGACTGAGTCTGGCAACTGAACTTTAATGCTAGTAAATGCCATGCAATGCATATGGGGGAAATGAAAACACAAATGTGTACATGATGCATGAGAGTGGTAAAGCAGTATCTATTACTGAGGTTGACATTGAAAAAGATCTTGGTATCGTTTTTAATTTTTAAAAAATTGAACTTTAATAATCATATAACAAGCATTATTAATAAAGCCAACTCTATGTTAGGAATTATTAAAAGAACTTTTACTAACATTAGTCCTGAAGTATTTTGCATATTATATAAGACGTTGTAAGGCCACATCTTGAGATAAATAGCCCCGTTTGGAACCCACACCAAAAGCAATATATTAATTTAATTGAGGCTGTTCAAAGAAGGGCTACTAAAGTGGTAGTTGGATGGCATGACTTGCCATATGATATTAGGTTAAGAACTCTAGGATTACCAACGTTAGAGTATAGACGACTTAGATCGGATATCATACAAGTTTTTAAGATCATCAGGGGATGGGTCAAAGTTGATGTAGCTATATTTTTTGAGTTTACGTCTTGTCAGAAAACTAGAGGACATAGTTTTAAGTTATATAAAACCCGTAGTGTCACCATTTTAAGAAAGTACTCTTTTTCATGTAGAGTTATTGATGTCTGGAATAATCTCCCTGATGAGTTGGTAAATGCATCTTTAATAAATATTTTCAAGTCAGGATTAAATGAATTTTGGAAAGAGCAGCCATTAAAGTTTTATATAGGGTAGGAGGTGCTTAAGTCCGAGATGACCAAAACTCGACCGGTGTTGACTATGGATGCATGCATCCTAAATCAGCGACTAAAGCGTAACCCCCTACTGCGGTTGGGGAATAGACTTTTTATTTAGATTTACAACAACAACAACAACAACAAAAAAAAAAAAAAAAATTCACAGCAAATTTGACAGTGAAATCAGTGAAATCCATCAAATTTTGACCTAGCACATGGACTGGACCAGTACCTATCAAAATTGTACGCCACAACAAAATGGTATTGTGACCTGGGGAAGAGTGGGCCATATAAGCATTCATGCTTCAAAACGGCCCAAGAATACAAGTGACATAGAAGTAACAAGTAATATAAGTCTGAACATTCAAAGTGACAATTACGGTACTAAAATGGGAATTTTACTTACTGGCGGCCTAGTCATTCCCACTTTCGACCCTACCGAACTCAACTTTCATTACTTTATTTATGTTTAAGCCGTTGATTTTTTTATTTCACTCTTTTTGACTGTCAAACTTTTAATAAAAAGGGGATTTCAAAGAGAAACCTAAATAGTAAAATGAGGTGATTTCTCATTGCCTTCTTCACCGTCGTAGGCCTAATAGCAGGTGTCGATCAAGTTATCATTTTGACTTCTCTAGCTCGGCGATATGATGGCCGTTTATTCATTATGTGTAGCACGCCCTTTGCGTTCATGCTTCAAGAGTTCTCTTTATGTCAGGACCGTTGGTTTACGTATCTTCTCTGCTGACATTTTCTCATATTAAATACTTTTATGATTATTCAATATCAGATATCATTATTTAATGATATCTGACACAAAATACATGCACACTTGTTACTTGAATTACCGGTTTTGGTTAAGTTCAAACAATGGTAAAGCCTGCTACATTTATTTCTTCAGGGGTATGAACATGGCAAATCTTTTAATTTTTACATGCTCTATTACAACTTAAACCAGGTATGTAAATATATAGCCTATCAAGGTCACCAATAAGGAAATAAACTTATTATTATACGGATGAGTAACCTATATTTATTTATTTTTATTTATTTATTACGCTTCATCACTGCACATAAAAAAACATATACAATAGAAAAACACAACGGACAGCAGCGAAAAGGAAGGGATAAACAGG
>NW_022725774.1:805801-815073 GCF_011630105.1 Anneissia japonica
AGGAAACATATTAATATATGTTTTTTTTTGATTTAAAAAAAAAAAAAAAAAAAAAAAAAAAAAAAATTCACAGCAAATTTGACAGTGAAATCAGTGAAATCCATCAAATTTTGACCTAGCACATGGACTGGACCAGTACCTATCAAAATTTTACGCCACAACAAAATGGTATTGTGACCTGGGGAAGAGTGGGCCATATAAGCATTCATGCTTCAAAACGGCCCAAGAATACAAGTGACATAGAAGTAACAAGTAATATAAGTCTGAACATTCAAAGTGACAATTACGGTACTAAAATGGGAATTTTACTTACTGGCGGCCTAGTCATTCCCACTTTCGACCCTACCGAACTCAACTTTCATTACTTTATTTCCTTGATTTATGTTTAAGCCGTTGATTTCTTTATTTCACTCTTTTTGACTGTCAAACTTTTAATAAAAAGGGGATTTCAAAGAGAAACCTAAATAGTAAAATGAGGTGATTTCTCATTGCCTTCCTCACCGTCGTAGGCCTAATAGCAGGTGTCGATCAAGTTATCATTTTGACTTCTCTAGCTCGGCGATATGATGGCCGTTTATTCATTATGTGTAGCACGCCCTTTGCGTTCATGATTCAAGAGTTCTCTTTATGTCAGAACCGTTGGTTTACGTATCTTCTCTGCTGACATTTTCTCATATTAAATACTTTTATGATTATTCACTATCAGATATCATTATTTAATGATATCTGACACAAAATACATGCACACTTGTTACTTGAATTACCGGTTTTGGTTAAGTTCAAACAATGGTAAATCCTGCTACATTTATTTCTTCAGGGGTATGAACATGGCAAATCTTTTAATTTTTACATGCTCTATTACAACTTAAACCAGGTATGTAAATATATAGCCTATCAAGGTCACCAATAAGGAAATAAACTTATTATTATACGGATGAGTAACCTATATTTATTTATTTTTATTTATTTATTACGCTTCATCACTGCACATAAAAAAACATATACAATAGAAAAACACAACGGACAGCAGCGAAAAGGAAGGGATAAACAGGTGACACGCACCTCTGTCTAATCCCCCTTGAACAAATAACCTCACAATCAAAGATACAAGAAAACAAGGAAATATATATATATATATATATATTATTACAAAATAAGATAATGACTGTATTTAATTATTTATTATTAAATGACATAAAAAAATATAAATATTATTATAAATTTATTATTTATAAGGTTAAATATCATAGAAAAATGTACAAAATACATTGGATATAAAAATGAAGAAATAGTTTTGCAATTTTTTAGTTATTATTAGACATATAAAATTACATACAAAATTACAGAAATAAGTAAAACAGATAAAAAATAAAGGCTAATAAAAAAAAACCACTCATAAGAGGAGTAGTATTGATTGATATTTATTAGTCAATATATATTAAATTTAATTAATTAATTAATTTTTTAAAGTTAACAACAATAAACCAAGAACATGAAAAAATTGCAGAGAAAAGACTTTTGCATTCCAATAAAAACAGAGGGTAAACCATTCCCAAACAGGTGGCATGACACACTCAGCAATGTCTACACAGCGGGCAGCGTCAACGAGATACTCACGTGCAAATATCAGCGGGGTCAAAATTATTGATAAATTTGTTGTTATAGAAATTGTGAACATGCTTCTTGAAAAATGAAATATATGGTGTAGAACTAATATAGTATGGTAACTGATTCCATATGGGAATAATTTTCTGGAAGAATATTTTATGAGATTCAGTGTTACACTTTACGGGCACAAGAACATGCTGGTCAGAGGCAGTTCTAATTATTCGACAGCCGTCAGTAGGAGAATTAAATTTAACAAAATTTTCAATGGGTATGTCACGGTGACCATGTTTACACTTGTAAGACAGGGGTAAAAGTTTAAGCTCAGTGAGCCTTTGTTTGTTATAGTCATATTCGGGATAGTTGAGCATAAATTTGGTTTTCTCAATGTTGAAGTCTTTCAACCTTAAGTGAATTGCGTTTAGAAGTCTCATTCCAAAGAGAACTACAATATTCGATATCACTCCTAATGAGTGGTTAATGCAACCTTTTTTGGTGCATTGAATCCTATAATCATACCCATTTTCATGTAAAAATTTTAAACAGTTTTACAAATATGACCATCCCAACACAAGTTAGATGCTATTTTAACCCCAATATTCTTAAAACAGTTTGGGTACTCTCAAGGATACAGCCATTCATCATATAAACATGGGTCGTTTAGAACATGTTAGGGATATATAATTTGACATTTTGAAGGATGGAATTTCATTTCCCAAACATCACTCCACCTAGTAAGAGCATCAATGTCCATCTGGAGTTTTAAACAATCATTAATGGTATCAATTGATTTAAAACATTTAGCATCGTCGGCGAATAATGCGACGGTCAAATTCAGGGCAAAGCTTGGCAAGTCATTAATGAATAACAGAAAAAGTAGTGGACCCACAATGGATCCCTGTAGGACACCCGAAATTGAATTACTGGAAGCCAATCAGAACAAACACCTTCGATTACGACACGTTGCTTCCTGTTTAATAAATAGGCTTTAAACCATTCATGGAGGTTGGAGTGGAAACCAAAAGAACGTAATTTGTGTAGTAGTAGTTTATGGGAGACACTGTCAAACCAGTGAGTTGTTATGACAACTCCCTGGTCAAACGCTTTCGCGAGATCGAGAAATCATATCAACTTGCCCAGCACTGTCCAGATTCAATCTAATGTTGTGAAACACAGATTAAAAATAGCGCGTTCCATGAAGTTACTGGCAATACATAACGAAATAGGTTTATAATTAGCTATCTGCTGCCTATCACCTTTTTTAAATACGGGAACAACATTGGCTTTGAGCCAATCACTTGGTAATACACCATTATTAAGATACAGGGGTGGCGCCAGGATTTGCCCGACGGGGGGGGGGGCGAGGTCCCCGACGGGGGCCGATGCCCCGACGAGGGGTCAGATTTCCCAGACGAAACCAGAGTAGGCGTGGTCGAGCTTCGATTAAAAGGTTTCGAAAGTGGTCCTGGGGGCGAAACCCCCGAAAACTTTGAAAATTTAGGGGTTTCAAAGGCTTATTTAATCGATTTTGGAGTCTACTAATATGTAGAAAATACATATAATTATTGTGCTTTTTATCCCCGACGGGGGGGGGGCAGCTCTCCCCGACGGGGGACCTTGACCCCCGCCCCCTGGCGCCACCCCTGTTAAGAAATAAATTTAATATATAACATAAAGGGGTTGCGATTTCAGCAGCACAATCCCTGAGAACTCTAGGGGACATGCTATCAGGTTCGACCGCTTTGGATGTATCTAATGATTAAAGAATTTTGAGCACGTCCGATTCCTCAATTTGTATGTTGCCTAAAAGCATGTCCATCCATATCGGAATGTCCGGAAGCTCACATTGAGAATTAATATTTGAGAAGTTTTGAAAAAAAGTATTTGTTAAATAGTGCCGCTTTACCTTTAGCCTCATTTGCTGATAAATCATTGCTAAATAAAACTTCCGGTAGGCACTTTATGGGGTAGATTATTTTTTTGGCCCGTTTCCATGCAGTAGGCCTATATTTTTTTTTGGAGATGCCTAACATCTGAATTAATCCAGGCAGGGACTAATGGGTTCTTAACTTTAATTTTGGGGATACAAATATCCAGAACAGAATTAAGAGTTTAAGTAAAAGAAGACAATGCTGAATTCACATCGATGGCTTGGTAGTCTCCACCAAAGTCGGAAGCCTGCAAGATAACTTGTATTCTATCAAAGTTGGCCCTTTTGAAGTTAGACATACATCTACATACATTTTTTTTGTCTTTAAATTTTTGTAAGCAAAGTAAATTCAATCAATTTATGATCAGTATGGTATGATTCTATAGATTCGCAAATATCACTATACCTATCAGGAACAGTTGCGAAGATTAGATCGAGTATATTATCACAATTTCGACCTTGAAGATACAGAATTTAATTGTGAAAGAAAATACCTATTAATACAGTCACAAAAGTCGATTTCAGATTGAGAAATATTAGGTAAATTTAGTGAATGAGCAACCCCTGATTGCCGGTAGATTAAAGTCTCCCAGAATATGTATTTGATGGTAGATATTCTGCAGAGTATCCAACGTTGATTCAAAGTTATTAACAAAATTCATTGACCTGCTGGATGGTGAGCGAAGAGAAGACCAAAGCCATTTTTTCACATTTGTTTGGCCTAAGTTCTACAATCATAATCTCATCATCTGGTTCATTTTCAAAGCGCCGAATAGGCAGTAAAGAATTTCGCACGAAGTAGAGAAGTCCACCATCACGTTTATTTACTCGGTCTTTACGATAGAAGTCATACCCAGCTTTTGGAATTTCATTATCGCTGACGAGTTCTTTGATCCAGGTCTCAGTTACAGCTATACAGTCATATCGGCCAGTAGCTAGGATGAATTGTAGGTCGCCGAATTTATTTATTTATTCTCTTACTGACTGTCTTACTACTTCTGGCATTTAAGTACAGAAGATAGGCTACGGTCTCCACATCACATGTATATATATATATACCTGATGATGACCTATGGTCGAAAGTACTAGTACAATAAATATTTTATTTTGGAGACAGATACAGAACTTTGTTTGACTTCTTATTTTATATATACAAATCTGTCTATGTAGCAACTCTATATTTATATATATATATAAATATATATATAAAGAAAGGTAAATACAGTGTTCGAATAAAGGACATAATAATACATCGATAGCTCTCAACGAATGTAGTCCTGTAAATAACAGGACTACACTACATAGAATTAACATTTATTTACAGGACTACATTCGTTGAGAGCTATGCTACACGATGTATTATTATGTCCTTTATTCGAACACTGTATTTACCTTTTTTTGATGATATATATATATACATATATATATATATATACATATATATATATAATATATATATATAGAATTAACATACGACAATTAACATACGACTACAACATTTAACCAATCATTCACAATCATTTGATCAGTCAATCAACCAGTCAGCTATTTATGGTTAACAAGTCTATCAATAAAGATATGCTCTAATGCATGCCTAGATCAAAATTACAAAAATCCAATAATGTCACAGAAGAAAAATTGCAGGAGTGTGATAGTTGAATGAAATTATGTTACTTTTTTGGAAGTTCAAGTAAACTATTTAAAAAAAGCCTTGATGTAATCTTTACTTGTTAAATATTTCTACAGCAAAGGTATTCATATTCTTATTATTTTTCCCAATATTGAAAAAGTACAGTTTTTGATAAACAGTTTTTTTAAAATCTAAATAATCCATCCTAGACAACGTGCTGCAATGTTTGTTAGCTGTCAACAATGGAGTATGTTAAAACATCTAAATAGACGTATTAAATACATCAATACCATACATAGAGTAGCAGAACAGAAAATAATTACGCAATTAGACTTTATAGAGGCCTTAACATTAATCGAGGATTCCTCGCACATTACCGTCAATACAATACCGTATGCATTTATAGTCAGGTTTTGAGTATACTATAGGATAGAAGCCAAAGGAGCCAATATATCTTAAAATAATTGCCTGAAGTAAAGGAAACATTTTTTCTTGCATTAAGCTTAACTTCGTATAATTTTCCACAAGTGTATAGTATGCAACTATTATTGCTTAATAGGTGTTGTAAGCCTAACCTGGTAGACATTTGTTTTATAAATTAAAATGTTTGTAAACATTATGATTTCAACGTTGCATTATCTTTTCAATTCTTTTATGTTATTTGTATTAATTTATTCCGCCTACATACATTTGCTTAATACAATTTTCCATCCATTCTCATCCACTAAGTTGTGAGAAAAAGAAAACAAGATAATAATTTCAAACGAAAAATAGATAGCAAGAAAAGTTAAGATAAAACATATACAAGATCTAATCTACAGCAGGGATGTTATTTTTATTCTTACGTTTTAGCCTTTATATATATATATATATATATATATATATATATATATCTGTCTCTTATACACATCTTGGTCGAAAGCACTAGTAAAATAAACCTCTGACAAACCGTATTGAAATGGGTATAATAATGTATTGGTATCGAGTCTCAGCTATATCACCGTCCCTGTAAACAATGTGTAAACACATGATTATCAAAGGGCCATTATATTGACAACAATTTCCAGGTGAGAGGAATAACCATGGACCTAATAATAATATTAATAGGTCCATGGAATAACCTAATTGTTAGTACCTAATAGACCCAGCCACTCAGTAATACCCTCTCACGCGGAGAACAGAATAACATGGCATTGAGACCAGAACATTCCATCAACAGTATGAACACGATAAGGGCCATGAGACATGGAAGCACCGAGCTACTGTAGTGGTGGTGGGTGGGGGGGGGGCATTCACATAGAATGCCGGTGTTCGCGAAAAACGGTATTAATACCGTATCGCAGCGCTGTGTGAAAAGGATTATCTTGCCTATGTTACTTTTAAAACATAACTTCCTTCTACCTAGTTTACTGTATCTACACTGTTTCTTTTCTCGGAACGCCTACACCCCTCAGAAATGTCATTTCCTATTGTGGACAGCTTGACATGCATTTATTGTTAAGAAACATTACAGATATTTGGTTGTAAAAATACTTCCCTAAAGTTGCAGAAAATGCATTTCTGGGTATTTAGGGAAACATTTTCTAGCGGTGAAAGCCTACGTAGCTTTTAAGGAGAAGAGGTTCTAATATAACAATCTTACGCTTGCAAATTTGTACAAAATTGGAATTCCCTGCTAGCAGCTGAATTCATTCTAAATTGAAGAAAAATGTCTGTGTTGTAATAATATACAGTTAAATAAAATACTGAAGAGCTTGCTATATGCTTAATTAAGATAGAGCTCTCAATCTATTTTTTTTAGCTCCACAACTAATTTGCATAATGATAATGATACCGTTTCTGTATACTTTGTGTGATTATTTATATCAAGTTTATGCTGATAGCACTTTACGTTAGATCTTGGATGGTAGGCCTATAGTTATAAGCTGTGTATGTACAGTACTTCCTGTGTACCCGTTAGAGCGGAAATCACTAATTATTGAATAGAGCAGATGTATTGATAGTTGCAGCTCTATTCAGAGTCATTCAGTAATATACATTCATTAAACCCACTCTTCTATAAGGCACTAACAAGAACATTGTAGACATGCATTACAAGCTTGCATGGGTTTCGGTCAGATAGATAATAATAATAGTAAAAACATGCAGACATACATTTTTGCGGGAGATTGTTTCTTGTGTAAATATGGGAGTCGTTCACAAACTTATCAAATACACAAAGAAACTTAATAAACTCAAACTTATGAAAGGCACAAACACAACTTATCAAAGGCAAAAAGTCAAGACCGTAGCCATGATGTGCCCTTTCAATAAAGGCTGGCTAGCCTACACTTTAGGCCTAGCTTAGAGCCTATCATCATTAAAAGTTCTACTTTAATACCCGATTGTTAGGCCTACCTGTAACATAAAAAATTCAGGCCCCGAAACCTTGACTCAGAAATACCGGGATAGTGTCCGGCGGGGGATAGTTTCAGCTGTGTTTATATATATATATGATTATAATACGCTACAACCAACCATACAAATTTGTCTCGGTTCTTTTTGTTACTGATTGTCTTAAGTGAGTATAGTATGATACAACTTCCAAAGTGTTATATAAATAAAAAATAAAGTATAAACCATACTGGATTCTTTGGAGTTTGTATCATGCTACTGTTGTTCAATTACCACTACTGTTCTGTAGTACTAAAGTAGTACCGGTAGTTTTTTATTTTTGTTTCCCAACTCAAAAAATTACCTCTTTAATATATACATTTTTTTAAATGTATGGCCTCTCAAATCAATTAAATAACACCTGTAAATGTTTAGAATGCTGGACCCCCACCGGGGGGGGGGGCTTTGGCGCCCCCTGGCCCCAGTCAATGGTGCTCGCAAGTGCCCTTTCAGTATCAAAAAGAACCCCCCTACCAAAATCCTGGCTACGGGCTTGAAAGTAAAGAAAAATCCACATTAAAAAGATTTAGTAATAAAAATGTTTTCAGATTCTTTTAAAATAAAACTATATTTGCAGACTGAACAGAAATGGGCAACAATTGATTCCAAATAAATGCATGAGGACATGCTGACACTGGCCTCAGCCAATGAGAGGGTGGGGGGGATCATTCATTAATCCGCTTGGTGCTGTGTACCTCAGTGGTGCTTCTCTCTATAACTTGTTCCCTACGGCCCAGATTGTTTGTACCTCCACCATGCCCAAGTTTACAAGCTAATGACGTCATCATAACATGCCATTCCTGGGAATTAATCATCAAGATGAAGCCAGCATTAACTCTGGCCAACCATTCATGATGAAAAGGTTACCAACCATGTATATCAAGCTATAAGCCTACAGCCATATGAGCTACTGATCAACTCTCTATATATAATAAATGATGGTTCAATTCTCCCTCCGGTTATTTATACTGTATGCACAACAATCTGCTCTGCAGTTACATTCTAAAAAAAGTTTTTTTTTTCTCTCTCTCTCTCAAATAAATGCATAAAAACATCACCAAACCTCTCCAAAACTCAACTGGTTGTGCTGTCATTATGATTACACTACTTTTTTTTTTTTTTTTTTTTTTTTTTATGAGAACCTGGTCCAGTAAAATTTCGCCCAGCCTCAGTATTTAATTTATTTGCTGATTTCTTATTTTACACTTTCCAAAGATAGACAATTATTATTGTACAGAAGTATTTTGCTGTATCATAGAGGGAATTACATAATCACACCTATAATATTACTTACTGCACATTTAAAGTACAGATACGATACGTTAGTTTTGCTATTAAAAAAAGAATAAAAACCTCATTTGACATTTTACCTCAGCCAAGTACAGTATTTTGTTCTTATTTTTTAAGCAATATAAGCATCAGTGTTTTAATATTTTATGTGTCAGTGTATTATTGATTGATATGAATATTGTTTTCCAACTTAATGTAGTGATTATTTAATGTTTTATGAATTTTATATCTTGTTTTTTAAACATAAATGTATTAATTATTATGAATGATTATTTAAATGTTTAATGATTTTATATCTCGATCTTGTGGAAGAATGATTATTTCTATCAACCAAGTTTATTTGTACATACTATGCTTTTAATTGAGTTTGAAATAAAGTTTATA
>NW_022725774.1:815107-836105 GCF_011630105.1 Anneissia japonica
AGACAAAAAATGAGAGGTTCAACAGTAGCTTTGATTAGACATATTTATTACTACTTATTTTTGCGTGCTACACATACATGGTGCAGCACTCTTCATATAAAATAGTCTAATGACTAAGATTATCACAGATTGATTAATTGTAAGACTGAGCATGAAGAAGACTTATCAATAAACACTGAGAGAGTGGAATGAGCAGGTCGATTAGATGGATGTTATAATTATAAGATGACTTATGGTTTTATCAGCTTTTACACTGTGACTTGCTATTATACGCCTTTACGTCATTCAACTGTTTCGACAACATGCATGCAAGTTAATAATCATTGCAGATTTTAGTAATCACTGTGCTTAAAGTTTGCCTCTTTTAAAATGATTTTAACACAACAAAATTAATTTCAAGGCTTTATGTAAAATTGTAGTAAAGTTTTAATACATTAAATAGTGTTTTTTTTAAAATCTTTTTTAAGTTTTCTAAATTTATTTAAATTTCTAATAAGACCTACTTCCTTTAAAAATTATTATTTTCAATTAAATAGTTCCCTTTATTAATAATAATTTAAATGTAAAACGTCATATTCAATTAATGAATGTAGGTTAATAAGATCTTATTATTTTATCTTTTTATCTGTTTTGATTGAATTGTAGTAAAACCAGTATATTTCTATAGTGAATACAAACTAATTAAAACAGAATATTTTATTGAAAATGTTAATCATTCATTTATTAACAAAATTAAATACACCATTACATAGAGTACACATAAAAATATCTAAATTTACTTAATTTATGGTATTTTATGGTATTTGTCTAAATATTTAGTATTCTAAATTTAGTTAAATTATAGTAGAGATCAGTGTTGTGTTCTGCAGAAAAACAAAATACTACGCCAGCGGCAATGGTTTGGTTTCCCAACTAGTCTACCAGAAATACGGATTTCATTGGACAAAATTGCAACAAATCATTTTATGATCTAAATATATAATTATGTTTAAAACAACGTACTAAAAGTTTACCAAAATAGGACCAACATAAAGGTGTTTTTATAACCAATTCAGCACTATTTAAAAGTAGACTTTTATTACATGATACGTACTGTGATTTTCAAAATTGTCTTGATTATGATTGGTCAACAGTTAGGTCAATGTAGGTCATATCTGTTTGTCGCCGGAAGAGAGAGAGGTCAGCGCAGTGTGCGAGCTTCGCGAGATTTTCTTGGCGAATTAGAGGAATAGTACTCCCGGTTTGCAGGAATTACAGAGCTATATATATATTGAAAATTAATGATGTTGCCTATATATTCAGTTTATCCTCGGTTTTCCTCTATTGAAATAAAAACAAATGATACGAAAGTATAAATACATACTCAAAGTATTGAAATACACGCCATCGTGTTGGGATTCAATTTTTCGACATTATTTCTATATATATTGAAAATTAATGATGTTGCCTATATATTCAGTTTATCCTCGGTTTTCCTTTATTGATATAAAAACAAATGATACGAAAGTATAAATACATACTGAAAGTATTGAAATGCACGCCATCGTGTTGGGATTCAATATTTCGACATTATTTCATCATCATCATGAATGAAAAAATTATCCATATTAGCAAGTTTATATGCACTAGTACCAAAAGCAGAGCTTAGGAAGTGTATGTCTTGGAATGGGTACCCTTTAAAAGTTGTTAATAATGTACTTAAGAAATTAAATGAACCTAAATGTATAAATAGGCTTATGATGATAGCTAGCTTGATTAAGATTTGGGTTAGATTGCCTTACCTAGGAAAACCAGGTGAATTCATTTTACGTAGATGTTTAACTAAAGTAAAGAAACACTTAACCAAAGCGGTAAAATTCATAACTCTATGGCAGTATAAAAATGTTTCTCATTTTATATCTACTAAAGATCAAACCCCTAAAGGAGTACAGAAGTTCTGTCTATCATTTTAAATTGTCCAGGCTGTAATAGTGATTATATTGGTAAGACAGATAGGTGCTTAATAACTAGACTTCAAGAACATTCTTCTCGATCTGATAGTGTTATATTTGATCATGTTAACAACTGTGAGGCATTCCAATATGTTTTAGGCTTACAGGATATACTTGAAAATGATAATGTCAATGTAAGTAATAAATTAGGTTTAATATTTTCTAGTACTAACATTATTGACAGCTCCCGAAACTGGTCTATCCTATTGTTTAAAGAAGCGTTTGCTATACGTAAGACTAGACTTTTGCTTAACAATGGGCTCAGAGCTTCAAAGGAGCTTTCTTTGTTTTTGCAGGTAGCTTTGATCTCAGTAGAGTAAGAATGCTTTGATCTTTTGTTTAAATCACTGCTCTGTCACCTACTAGAGGTAATGTTTTGATTTGTTAAGCTTGCTAATATGGATAATTTTTTCATTCCTGATATTGAATCCCAACACGATAACGTGCATTTCAATACTTGTAGTATATATTATACTTTCTTATCTGAGATTAATCAGTGGACCTTTCGGTTTTTAACAAATGATACATAATGTATAATAGAGAACAACCCCTAATTTGGGACACTCTTATTGAGGGGGCACTTTTCCATGAAAAATGTAGGGGGACGGGGACACTTTCTGAGTGTGCCAAATGGTCAAATAACCCCTATTAAGGGGATACTTAATTTCTTTTCATTGTATCACAACATATACAGCACTCTAACAATAGGAAAATTAATTCAACTTTACATTTTGACACCTTTTGAGCCAGAAGCCAGAATTTTCTCCCCTTAATCCATGAGTGAATATCAGTATAGGTACTGCATGTGTTTTTGACCCTTAACAATGGGGATTTATTTTTCTTTGTTTTTTGTGTATTTCATACAGGATTCTAATCCATATCAAAATATATTACATACTGAAAAGTTGGTATAGGAAGACATCTTCGCCAAACTGCAGCTTGATAGTTGGCTCTATCAATGTGTTTGTATAGCGCATCTTGATTTGGGGGCATAAATTTTTCATTTGGACGACCACTTAATTTCAATAGGTTGAACCGTGCTAAGTTGACCTCTTGGCAATTTTTTGCTTATACAATATACAAATTTGATTTTCTATCCTTTTGTATAAATCCAGAGTGACATTAAATAACTGACCTAGAGTCTGGAAAACATCCATCATTTCCTCGTTATTCATCATTTTTTTAGCTGGTTCAAGTTCACCTTTTGTAGCAAAAGTCCTTACAGAATCACATCCAGTAATACTATGTAGCCCAACAACAGCCTTTGCATATTTGCTATCTACATGGTTAAAAATCTTGCCAATGTCTATGGTCCTTAGTGAACTACCTTTCCCTGTGTTGAAATATATATGACATTCTTCAGAAAATTCATCAAAGCAAGACACTGTTAATATGAAAACATCAGTATCTGGACTTTTTACCACAACGCTGGGGCTTGATTGTGCTGCATATGTACAGTGTAGAAAAAGCCTTGTATCAGCTTCTTCATGGTTACATTTAAGATCAATCACACCAGAGACATCAATGAAAGTTTTCCTGTCCGCCTTTTTCTTTCTTCTCCTTCGATACTTAAAACAGGATACTGATCAGCAACAAAATGGATAATTTTTGAACCAGTACTTTGAGCTAAACTTACCAGTTTTAATAACAAATCTTCAGCCAACATGCCAAAAGTTGGTGGCACGTGAATAGTGGCCATGGCATCAACAAACCATGTACACCCATAAGGAATTTCTTGCATAATTTCATTCTCACTAACAGTATCTTCCAGGTAGTAACTTTACTTTGTTTTTCTTAGTGATCCATCTGGATTCGCAAGGGATAGTGACAGAGCTTTTAGACTATACCTCAGTATGTCTTTGAGGTCAACATTCCAATTTTGCCCAAAAACTAACAACGAGCAAATAGATGGGCCCTATCAGACTTCAACACAATTTCTTTATTTTTTATCCTTGTTTTCACCTTAACTCCCACATTCAGAAAATGTTTTGAGCTTAAGGTTTGATATTCTATGATGAAAATCTATTGTGTTAGACTTTAGGCGCTGGTTGCAAAAATTTAGAAATGCAGCTTCGCCTTGCTTTTCAGCTTCCAATAAGCTTGTTTTAATAATTTCAGTACACACAGTCCCAGATGAAATCTTGAATAAATCATTGGAGCTACAGATTTGAAAAGTATTCATCATGTTGTTGATTGTTTGCATGATATTCTTTACATCTGTCTCATTTTTTCGAATTCTAGAAGAGTCAAGATCTTTTCTGCTTCTTCCATATGTCTTTACCTGCCATTCGTTCACATTTCGTTCGGCTCATGTTCCATCATTATCAATCTTGAGGTACCTCCCTGTCATTGATGCTAGCCCCACAGATATGGCAATAGTTGCTAGTATTTTAACAAATAGGGCAACAAAGAGGGCAGACTTTCGATTTCATGACATATCAGGCCTTGCTGATTGTACAGCTACAGGAGGCTATGCATGGTACATTGTGTGGCTCGGAATGTTAAACTTTTAAGGCTCAATTTGCAATTATTTTATGTTATTTCATAGGTCAATTATTCAATCAATTCAACCATAATGAATGAATGTATTTCTTTAATGAATTGAACTTATTAAATGATTTACTTTAATGCCAAGTACAAGCAAGCCTATAAAAATTATAGATATTATGCAGTTGCTCTCTTCAATTATAAATTTGTGTATGGTATTATTAACTTAACAATTTTTTGACATTTATGTTTATCAAGTGTCGTGTTTACTATTATATGTTTTATTACATGGGTGGGCATAAAAATTGGTGTCGGCCCGTAAGAAACAATGTGTTTTCTAGCCAATATTGCTTGGCGGGCCGAACACATAGGGTTTTTAATTATTTTCGCGGGGCGCAAAAAATCGCTCTCTGGCCGCAATTTGCCAACCTGTGTTTTATTATATACTTTTAGCAATTTTGAGTCATATCGAAATTCGAATAGGCCTACTTCTATAATTCATGATCATGTGCCAAAAGTAAAAAATATAAACAATAGGGCCTAATGAATTTACAATTTTTGATAAATTAATTTATTTCCTTCATATTGATGGTCAGCACCATATTAAGTCAAAATGTGATTTTAGTGGAAATTTAGTAAATAGTTCATAAGCCATAAGAATTATATTAAACCATTATTTCTGCTGTAAGCATGATACAGCATTTGATACAACATTCAGCCAGGCATAGCATCATATTTTGTAGCTGCATTACTTCTCAACCTCCACATTTCGCCGACAGCCAGTTTATTTCGTGTTTGAAAGTGGTTATTCGCACGGTAGACTGTGCGAATAAGCTCTTATGAGTCTTATTCGCACGGTAGACCTAGCCATTCAGCATTTAAGGTTTCATGACGTAACGGCTGTCATACCGTGCGAATAAGTATCATCTCAAAAGGTTCAATGACCTAAATATTTTACGATACTTACTGAATTAGTTACGAGAATACCTAATCGAACCGAAATACCTTTTCAGATAGAACTTATCATACAAATATTGTCTACCATGCAAAAAGTAAATAATACATTATTCGCACTGTAGACGTAGCCAATCAGCATCGGAGAATGTTTAATGACACTGTCTTTAAAAAAGCGCCAATAAAAGCTTTCTTTGTTTGGCTTCTGGTTGATCACAATCACAAAAGCAGCCATCCAAGCCCGTGGCCGGACGTTTCACCGACAGACATTTGGCCTACAGACAATCAACCGAAATACCTTTTCGATAATGTACTTAAGAAATTAAATGAACCTAAATGTATACATAGGTTTATGATGATAGCTAGCTTGATTAAGATTTGGGTTAGATTGCCTTACCTAGGAAAACCAGGTGAATTCATTTTACGTAGATGTTTAACTCAAGTAAAGAAACACTTAATCAAAGCGGTAAAATTCATAACTTTATGGCAGTGTAAAAATGTTTCTCATTTTATATCTACTAAAGATCAAACCCCTAAGGGAGTACAGAAGTTCTGTCTATCATTTTAAATGTCCAGGCTGTAATAGTGATTATATTGGTAAGACAGATAGGTGCTTAATAACTAGACTTCAAGAACATTCTTCTCGATCTGATAGTGTTATATCTGATCATGTTAAAAACTGTGAGGCATTCCAATATGTTTTAGGCTTACAAGATATACTTGAAAATGATAATGTCAATGTAAGTAATAAATTAGGTTTAATATTTTCTAGTACTAACAATATTGACAGCTCCCAACTGGTCTATCCTATTGTTTAAAGAAGCGTTTGCTATACGTAAGACTAGTAGCCTGGTTGTAAAACTCCTGAAATGAGCTTTAGTGGAAAAAAGTAAAGGAAAATTTATTTTTGGTTTTTCTGATTCAGTATACCCTATAGTGTTAATTATCCGATTTTTTGACTTAACAAGAATGGGGTATGGGAAAAGGATTATTCTTTTTAGTAACTTATAATTTGGCTATGAACATAAAAATTCACATACACTTAGTTAAATAGTTGCTCCTCACTGTCGGTGACAAATTTTATCGGAATAAAGACGTCATCACGCCAATTTCCAAGATGGCGTCAATTTTGGCGGGAAAAACGATTCTTTTTTGTAAAATTAAAATTACAAGTACAAAATGCAATCGCAAAGCAACTATATTATATATAAATACAATAAATACCATATATTAATTAATAAATTGCCACAATAAAGCCACATAAAGTTTAAAATAGTGAGGTAAATAACTCTTTCCTGCATCGCTAATAAAAAACACCACATTAGTGCCAATTGTGTTTATAAAATGGGAAACTAATACAGAAACAAGACTACCTGACTTCCTATAACATTCAGTCATGCCAATTAGCATACTTTTGTGTGGAAATCACAAATACAATAATAATCAGGTTGGACCGCATAATATTCGTCTTTTATTCCAAAAAACTTTCTTCCAACCATGAGCAGGCCTAATATGTAGAAGACATCACATTACTTTTTGTGTACCGTAGTGATGGTAGTAGTAGTAAAGTTGTATATGCCTTGATTTTATACTGCAGGATTACTTTTTCTTTCCAATTTCAATTAATAAATCCTCAAAAATAGTAACCGAAGCCTAACATTATAATCACTAGGGCTACTGTAGCTCCAAAGTACACCTAAGGCCAGCCTAGATGCTGCTAGACTAGGCCTAGTGGTGCTATAGAAATCTACTGCATATTAGGAGAATACTAATCACTTGAGATGGGAGATCCAATGCCCTTTGACGACACCGAATGTGCGATTGGCCAACGCTCAAGGAATAACTGTGTCATTCGTCTGACCCCCACTCGGTGATGACTGTGTGAAACTATTTAAAAAAGGTCTCAAAACATTGATCGGAGTGAGTTTCCTCTGCAATGACATGGATCTTCATGCTTATCTATCGGAGTCTTCAGTTGGGGATGTATTTATCCACAAAACCTGTCGTAAAAAGTATACGGATAAGCGAACAGTTTCTAAAAACAATGAAGACATCCAAATACATAAACCTTCTACAAAGAGGCTGCGATCCACTCTCCCGCAATTCAACTACAAAACACATTGCTTTTTTGTGGAAAATGTGCTATTAATGACACTTAAAACATTCCAACCGAGATGTTGTAGTTGAAGACAGAACAATGAAAACACGATGCACCTTAATGGAATACTGCAATAAATTGGGCGAATTCGCTGATGATGTACGGATTCGCCTCAATGATTGTATAGACATGGTTGCAGCAGAAGCCCGATATCATAATGACTGTTATAAAACATTCACTAGCTCGACGATTGGATCAAATAAACCACACCGGCCTACAGCTCATGACATGAATCAACGATTCGATGCTATGTCATTGGTTAGAAAATGACGGTGATGCTGAGTTATATACACTAAGCGATCTCCGTGCTAAAATGTATGAGCTTGCAAACGGAGAGGAAGTTTATGGAGAGAAATAACTCCCAACCACGTCTTCTTCGCCCAGTTAGGTGACAGTAGAAAAGATGTGGTTTGTTTCCAAGATATGGCATCATATATTGTTAGTGATGAATGGTAGCGCCAACGGTCTTATGACAGCAAGGAAGAGTCTGAAAGGATAATGATAGCTGCTGCAAAACTTGTCCGTGAAGAAATACGAGCTAGAAGTTACAATAAAAATGTGTATCCTGGAATAAATGAGATTAAAAGTTCAGAAGGATTTTTGACTCCAAGTTTACGTTTGTTTCCCAATACATTGATAAAAAATGAACTAAAACTTGATGCAATCGGACAGGCAATTACTCAATCCGCATGCCCAAAGTCTGTAATTTCACCACTGCTATTCGGAGCAATCTGTTCTTCAGCAGCGAACTTTACAAGCGTTATCCCCGCCACCATTTCCAACGTTAGGTCAGTACATTGCAGATAATGCAGATTCAAACATTCGCACTTTAGACGGAACAGGAACATTTCACGGTATGGGTGTCATTTCTTGGTATCCACGTGAAATAGTCAGCAAATTACCGGTGAAGGAGTAAAGCGTATGCAGAGTCAAGGTTTCCGAGCTTACTTATAATAAGGGCATACCGATTATTACCTACAAAACACCAACCATTCCTGCCTTGTCAACATTTAAGCTCAAACCAAATACGAGAAACGCTGTCACCATTCACAATCCCACCTGTATCGTATTATTCAAGGTTACTCTGGAGTTCTGCCAAAATAATTTCAAAAAAATATTCCCATAGCCCTAATTGGACGAATTGGTCTGGATTTATGCATTGTTTGTATAAAAACGATAGAGATAAAATTAGTGCTGATGAAGTTTTGATACTTCCAATCATCGACCTGAACCCCAGTGATGAAACCTGCATATACTCAACATTGTCTTACATACAGGATCAAGTGACAAACTGAAACTGCCAAGTACATCAGTAACATTTGACCAACCACTTTTCATCAAAGCTGTTGAAATAGCTACAACTAAATAACTCAACAAACCTTTGATCAGACTTAGTGGGTTTCATACATTAATGAGCGCAATAGGCAGTATATTTCATACAATGCGAGGATCTGGAATAGATGAGGCTCTGGGTCAAATATTTCGCCTGAGTGTCATCGTACATATATAATGTCTGGCAAGGCCATTGCACGGGCACTAAGGGCTCTCTATCTCCTGGACGCATGCCTAAGCACAAAGTTGCTGGAAATGACAGTACCTACCAACCTGGTGCATTCTGAAGATGATACTGATGATGACGGTGTTAGTGTTATGAATGAGTCAACCGTGGCCAGTAAGTTAACTGAAACAGAAGTTGAGGTCCTACAGAAACATCTTGAGTGCGTTTTGAACTCAGATTCAAAAACTCTGTGTGAAGACATTGTAAGCTCAGAAACGCTTGCCTTGTTAGATAAATACATTGAAGACCTGAAAATGTCATTATCATCACAGTCCAGAACAGCAAAGTTATGGATTCAACTACTCAACTATATCAGGGTACTAGAAAACTTTGTATCGTGTGAGAGACTAAAGGATTGGAATGGTCATTTAAGAGCATGTACAGAGTTTCTGAACTTATTTGCTGCAACAGGGCATATACACTATGCGAAGAGTGCAAGATTTTATGTTCAAAATATGGCTCAGTTACCAGAGTAGTTTCAGAGGTACACAGAAGGTCCTCCTGCGGTAGAGAGAACAGAACATTGCTTCAACGGACTCTGGTCAGATTTGGTAATAGAGCAAACGCTCATGTGCTCACTGAAAGGTCGTGGTGGTTTGACACATGGACGAGGTTTGACCGAAATCTGTTCGTCAACAATGGGTATTCACCTTACCGATCTCTGTCGCAATACATGAGGCAATGACAAGCCGTTCTCAAAAGAAGATATGGACGTCCGAACAGCACGTGGATCTGAGCAGTGCTCGAAAAGATCGTGATATTGCTGAACTTAACAAACTGTTAGAATGGTTTCACGATCATAATCCATTCACCTGCAACATCTCTGAGTTGCGTTCTTTGTCCACCGGGTTAACTGCAGAAAGTAGAGATAATATCAACTGCGATATTACTGAAGAGGTTGGTGCTGCACTACAGACGAAACTCGATGCAGTATCGTATAATGCCGTAAAAATCAAGAGATCTGAACAAATCAAAACTTTGCAAGATCTTCAACCTGGTGTTTGCTTGGGAAAAAAGAAGACTCTACACGTTGATGCAAGAATACTTTTCAGCAGATGTTCGGCCATCTCGCAAAGAATTGGAGAAGACTTGGAATCATATTTTCAATGGGAAATGTGTGTAGCTTCGCCATCTTTGTTCAAGGGCAACTTAATGAGAAAGGCAGTGAAGTCTGAATTGGCCAACGCACTGTATGCAGGGGTAGTAGAAACAATTCCATCTGGTGAGCGAATGCGGGTTGTTGACGGAGGTTGGCTTCTTCACTACGTAAGGTGGAAAAATCTGTGACTTACCAGGGGGTATTTGAGCAATACTCATCTTATCTCAAGACTCAATTTGGCTTGTGTATTGTTGTATTCGATGGGTATCCTGAGATTTCCACTAAAGATCATGAGCATCAACGACGCAAATCAGATCGTCTTCCTGCTGCCACGATAGAAGTTAATCCATCCCGTCGTCGATACAAAGACCAAGAAGCATTCTTCACAAATATAAAAAATAAAGTTAGCTTCATTTCTGCACTCACTGATCATTTCCAAAAAAATGGCCATGTGGTAAAGCAAGCACCAGCAGACGCTGACACAGTAATTGCATCTACCGCATTACAATATGCCAAGCATCATCGAATTAATTGCAAATGACAAAGATATTTTGGTCTTGCTGCTGCATCACTGGGAAAATGATATGGCAGACATATACATTCATAATGTCAACGGAGGAGCAAAGAGAAAATTGGTAGGCCCCTCCACAATTCATTCTGTAAAAAACGTATCATCAAAAGCTTGCCCGATCATCAAAAAGTACATTCTCTTTATACACGCATGGAGTGGATGCGATACCACATCTTCAACATTTGGGCATGGAAAGACCAACCTTTTAAAAGCAATTGTAAAAGACCGGTCAATCCAAGCATAGAGCTCTCTCTTTGCTCTATGATCCAAGATACAGCAGACAAATTCTATTCAGCACACAACCAAGAACCAAGACACTGTTGGAAAACTTGGAAATACTATTTTCACTTTGTTATTGGGTTAGAACTACAAGGGATCGACTTTAACCACCATCCGCTTTCATAAGTACCAGGCCATGATCGCGCACTCCAATAGCTTAGAATCACAGCGAATGCCTCCAACAGAACGTGCTGCACATTTTCACAACCTCAGAGTTTTCCTTCAAATTAAACAATGGCTAAACCTGGATACCGAAGTTCTAGATCCGTGCTCTTGGGGCTGGAGACATGGCCCTTTCGGACTTGAACCAGTAAAGACGGATATGGATATAGCACCGGAGAGTGTATTAAAATTCATCAGGTGTAAATGCAAAAGCCAAAACACTAACCTGTCGTACAAACCTATGTACCTGTTTCATGCATGGCATTAAATGTGTAGAGGCTTGTGGAGGATGTCATGGAGTCACCTGTAAAAATACTGTTCCAATTGACACCCAAGAGTAATGGTAAATGTACTTCAGACAGGAAACAATTCTGCTTCTATTTTCATTAAGTTGGCTGCTGTGTATTCAATTAAATTTTTTAAAATAGTTCTTGTTAACATTAATAGTTTGTACATGATCCATCATATTAATTTAATTAAAGACAAATATGTTCGTTGTTGTACACAACACTACCGGCGCAAATGTTTTTTTTTTCACTTTTAATCAATCATTGCACAAAACTTTAATTATTGCGTATTCCATTGGGATTTGTTTGTGGTAGTTTATAATTGATATACAGATTTTTTTTATTAGTTCTGTATGTATAAAATTGTTTTCAGAATGCTTTGGTACATTAATTAACTTTCCATAAATAGTATTTTCTCGCAAATATAGACGCCATTTTCGAATTTCGCATGATGACATCATCATTTGGGTCAAATATGTTGACGAGAGTAAAGGTTAACTATTTAATTAAGCTTTTGCAAATTTTCATATTCATAGCAACATTAAAAGTGACTAAAAACATAGTTTTGTTTACCCTACCCCCCATCTTAGTAAGCCGAAAACTCACATTTTCAGGTCTTTTTACAGCAAAATTTCAAAGTGCTATAAAAAAAATTGCCCAAGCCCTATGAATGAGGATTTTTTTTCTGAGACACTATAGGGTATACTGATTCAGAAAAACCAAAAATAAATTTTCCTTTACTTTTTTTCCGCTAATTTTCTACCGCTCCCAGACTATAGACCTTTTGCTTAACAATGGGCCCAGAGCTTCAAAGGAGCTTTCTTTGTTTTTGTAGGTAGCTTTGATCTCAGTAGAGTAAGAATGCTTTGATCTTTTGTTTAAATCACTGCTCTGTCACCTACTAGAGGTAATGTTTTGATTGGTTAAGCTCTTTTGGTACTAGTGCATATAAGCTTGCTAATATGGATAATTTTTTTCATTCCTGATAATGACATAATTAATGTTGAAATATTGAATCCCAAAACGATAACGTGCATTTCAATACTTGTAGTATGTATTATACTTTCTTATCTGAGATTAATCAGTGGACCTTTCGGTTTTTAACAAATGATACATAATGTATAATAGAGAAGAACCCCCAATTTAGGACACTCTTATTGAGGGGACACCCCTATTAAGGAACACTTTTCCATGAAAAAAGTAGGGGGACGGGGACACTTTCTGAGTGTGCAAAATGGTCAAATAACCCCTATTAAGGGGATACTTAATTTCTTTTCATTGTATCACAACATATACAGCACTCTAACAGAAAAATTCATTCAACTTCACATTTTGACACCTTTTGAGACAGAAGCCAGAATTTTCTCCCCTTAATCCATGAGTGAATATCAGTATAGGTACTGCATATGTTTTTGACCCTTAACAATGGGGATTTCTTTTTCTTTGTTTTTTGTGTATTTCATACAGGATTCTAATCCATATCAAAACATATTACATACTGAAAAGTTGGTATAGGAAGACATCTTCGCCAAACTGCAGCTTGATAGTTGGCTCTATCAATGTGTTTGTATAGCGCATCTTGATTTGGGGGCATAAATTTTTCATTTGGACGACCACCTTATTTAAATAGGTTGAACCGTGCTAAGTTGACCTCTTGGCAATTTTTTTTACTTATACAATATACAAATTTGATTTTCTATCCTTTTGTATAAATCCGGAGTGACATTTAAATGACTGACCTAGAGTCTGGAAAACATCCATCATTTCCTCGTTATTCATCATTTTTTTAGCTGGTTCAAGTTCACCTTATGTAGCAAAGGTCCTTACAGAATCACATCCAGTAATACTATGTAGCCCAACAACAGCCTTTGCATATTTGCTATCTACATGGTTAAAAATCTTGCCAATGTCTATGGTCCTTGGAAAACTACCGTTCCCTGTGTTGAAATATATATGATATTCTTCAGAAAATTCATCAAAGCAAGACACTGTTAATATGAAAACATCAGTATCTGGACTTTTTACCACAACGCTGGGGCTTGATTGTGCTGCATATGTACAGTGTATAAGAAGCCTTGTATCAGCTTCTTCATGGTTACATTTAAGATCAATCACACCAGAGACATCAATGAAAGTTTTCCTGTCCGCCTTTTTCTTTCTTTTCCTTCGATACTTAAAACAGGATACTGATCAGCAAAAAAATGGATAGTTTTTGAACTTACCAGTTCAAAAACAAATCTTCAGCCAACATGCCAAAAGTTGGTGGCACGTGAATAATGGCTATGGCATCAACAATCCATGTACACCCATAAGGAATTTCTTGCATAATTTCATTCTCACTAACAGTATCTTCCAGGTAGTAACTTTACTTTGTTTTTCTTAGTGATCCATCTGGATTCGCAAGGGATAGTGACAGAGCTTTTAGACTATACCTCAGTATGTCTTTGAGGTCAACATTCCAATTTTGCCCAAAAACTAACAACGAGCAAATAGATGGGCCCTATCAGACTTCAACACAATTTCTTTATTTTTTATCCTTGTTTTCACCTTAACTCCCACATTCAGAAAATGTTTTGAGCTTAAGGTTTGATATTCTATGATGAAAATCTATTGTGTTAGACTTTAGGCGCTGGTTGCAAAAATTTAGAAATGCAGCTTCGCCTTGCTTTTCAGCTTCCAATAAGCTTGTTTTAATAATTTCAGTACACACAGTCCCAGATGAAATCTTGAATAAATCATTGGAGCTACAGATTTGAAAAGTATTCATCATGTTGTTGATTGTTTGCATGATATTCTTTACATCTGTCTCATTTTTTCGAATTCTAGAAGAGTCAAGATCTTTTCTGCTTCTTCCATATGTCTTTACCTGCCATTCGTTCACATTTCGTTCGGCTCATGTTCCATCATTATCAATCTTGAGGTACCTCCCTGTCATTGATGCTAGCCCCACAGATATGGCAATAGTTGCTAGTATTTTAACAAATAGGGCAACAAAGAGGGCAGACTTTCGATTTCATGACATATCAGGCCTTGCTGATTGTACAGCTACAGGAGGCTATGCATGGTACATTGTGTGGCTCGGAATGTTAAACTTTTAAGGCTCAATTTGCAATTATTTTATGTTATTTCATAGGTCAATTATTCAATCAATTCAACCATAATGAATGAATGTATTTCTTTAATGAATTGAACTTATTAAATGATTTACTTTAATGCCAAGTACAAGCAAGCCTATAAAAATTATAGATATTATGCAGTTGCTCTCTTCAATTATAAATTTGTGTATGGTATTATTAACTTAACAATTTTTTGACATTTATGTTTATCAAGTGTCGTGTTTACTATTATATGTTTTATTACATGGGTGGGCATAAAAATTGGTGTCGGCCCGTAAGAAACAATGTGTTTTCTAGCCAATATTGCTTGGCGGGCCGAACACATAGGGTTTTTAATTATTTTCGCGGGGCGCAAAAAATCGCTCTCTGGCCGCAATTTGCCAACCTGTGTTTTATTATATACTTTTAGCAATTTTGAGTCATATCGAAATTCGAATAGGCCTACTTCTATAATTCATGATCATGTGCCAAAAGTAAAAAATATAAACAATAGGGCCTAATGAATTTACAATTTTTGATAAATTAATTTATTTCCTTCATATTGATGGTCAGCACCATATTAAGTCAAAATGTGATTTTAGTGGAAATTTAGTAAATAGTTCATAAGCCATAAGAATTATATTAAACCATTATTTCTGCTGTAAGCATGATACAGCATTTGATACAACATTCAGCCAGGCATAGCATCATAATTTGTAGCTGCATTACTTCTCAACCTCCACATTTCGCCGACAGCCAGTTTATTTCGTGTTTGAAAGTGGTTATTCGCACGGCAGACTGTGCGAATAAGCTCTTATGAGTCTTATTCGCACGGTAGACCTAGCCATTCAGCATTTAAGGTTTCATGACGTAACGGCTGTCATACCGTGCGAATAAGTATCATCTCAAAAGGTTCAATGACCTAAATATTTTACGATACTTACTGAATTAGTTACGAGAATACCTAATCGAACCGAAATACCTTTTCAGATAGAACTTATCATACAAATATTGTCTACCATGCAAAAAGTAAATAATACATTATTCGCACTGTAGACGTAGCCAATCAGCATCGGAGAATGTTTAATGACACTGTCTTTAAAAAAGCGCCAATAAAAGCTTTCTTTGTTTGGCTTCTGGTTGATCACAATCACAAAAGCAGCCATCCAAGCCCGTGGCCGGACGTTTCACCGACAGACATTTGGCCTACAGACTATCGACCGAAAAACCATTTCGCCGAAAGTCAGTTCGCCGACAGCCAATTTGCCGACAGCCAATTTGCCGACAGCCAATTTGCCGACAGACAATTTGCCAACAGACAATTCGCCGACATTTTGTCGTGGCCGAACGTTTCACTGACAAACATCGACCGAAAAACCATTTCGCCGGACGTTTCGCCGACAGCCAATTTGCCAACAGACAATTCGCCGAAATTCTTGTGAACATGTTAATGGATGGCCTGGATGATTAATTTTCGTGGCCTAACGTTTCACCGACAGGCATTTGGCCTATAGACTATCGACCGAAATAGCATTCGCCCACACGAGATTTTGCCTACACCACATTTCGCCGACAGCCAGTTTGCCGACAGGGTGGTTCGCCGACAGCAAATTTGCCGACAGCGAATTCGCCGACATTTTTTAAACATGTTAATGAATGGATGTGTCACATAATGGCATATTTAGATGATTCACCGACAGACATTTGGCCTACAGGCTTGACCGAACGAAAAGCCGACACGAGATTTTGCCGACAACACATTTCGCCGAATGCCAGTTTACCGACAGGACGATTTGCTGAAATTTTTTGTAAACATGTTAATGGATGGATGTGTCACAAGTGGCATATTTAGATGATTTATTTTTCGGTTACGTGTCCAAAACCTTTCTAGTACAGAATACTGTAAACAGCTTACAGATATCAAATGTTAAATTATGTCTTCAGCATTAAATTTGAAACTTCCAAACTGTAATATAGCTACATGATAAGAAGAATTAGTAGGCCACTGTTTAAATCGTAAAAATAATTATTCTATTCTAGTAACGACGTATTACTATGCTTTATAGTAATGGAAGGGCCGTAATAATCTGGGGCCGATGCAGGGCTGCAACGATGACAACTTTGAATGGGCTTCTTTTTCGATATGGGCTTCTTTTCGAGGCTACTCTTGCAAAATAACGAGGTGGGTTGGGGGAGGAGAGGGCTTCTTTTCAAAATGAATGCTGTAAATTTTGTGATTTCGTAATATGAAACAATAAATAAGGTCATTGTAACATCAATATGTATTATGGAGTGTATTTAACTGGCATTAAATCCCCAAGCTTATTTTTAATTAATTTTTTTTTTTTTAAATTCATGTACAGTGTATTTATTTGATTTCGGACACAGTCTTTGCGACATCCATTCGTATTGGATCTCGTGTGTTACTATGCTCAGAAGGCTGATTTTTTTAAGACGGTCATACTCTGTTGTTAATCTAGCCTCATATTCACCCCTTTTCTCGCATCTCCAATAACCGGTTGCATCTCTCTGCTTACCAAGGATATATGCATTCATTAAGAAGTCTGCGACCGCCTCGTTCAGTTCAGACAAACTCCGTGATGAACGAATGGAAATGATAAAATTTTCAGGCCCTTAGTTTTTATATACCACCACCGAACGGGCTTATGAGAAACAAGCCCCTAATATTTTCCCATGCTTTCACCTTGTCGGTGAACGTTTGTCGGCAAACTCAGACGTGCAAGCGAACGTTTGAGCGCTTCTTGAAATGAATGAAAAAAATTGGGGGAAAAATCATAGAACCGCTTCCGTGTGAAACCAAATTACGACGATCTCACCCGGACCCATCCATGAGAAACAAACCATTATCATACTTGACGGCGAACTCAAAATCAGATTTGAACCACAATATTTCAACATCTCCATTTGTAAAGGACACCGATTTGATGTCAGTTCACATTTCAGGGCTTCCAAAACTGTGGGTCACGACCCAAATTCAGGCCACGAAAAATTTCAGTGAGTCTCGAAGAAGTACCTATTTAGGAACAAATGAAACAAGTAATAACGTTTCAGACAGCATTTATTTGACGTATATATATTATGTTTTCGTGCACCGTCCATATTTTATTTTGATTGAATAGTTATTGTATTACAGTATTATGCAATGTTGTTACATAACTATTATTTATTAATGAATAAATATTTTCTTAATTGTATGACCATCTATTTTTATGTACATTTCCTTATTATTTTGAATTTGTCATTTTCTGTATCTAATGTATATATAAACAGATAATCAATTTGGCTTTTTTAAATTCAACTTGTATATAGGCCACCCAATAATTTATTGATTTGCCTAATTTGTACCGTACATTCAAACTGAAATTCAGCTTGTGCTGCTATATTTTGAATTTTATACGTGAATGAATTAAAGTTATCAATTAATTAATAATTTCATGTGTTCTCCACTTGTGCATTTAAACTTTACTGTATATTTGTACGTCGTATTCTGGTGCATTTCAAACATTTGAAATAGGCCTATTATTACTTTAAAGTGTATTGTGTACATTTCAATTTTCCATAAAAATTTGCAGTAGATTCACACCTGGTATCTTCTATCCTGTCTTACTTTCTGTATCAATTTTTACCAATTAAAAAAAGTGCCCTTTATATTGGTTTAGTTATTACAGTCGCTTATGATTTTCTTAGTAATATTTAATAAAAAAAATATACATGAACGTGTGTTTATGATAGGCCTGTATTTATTATTTTTGAAAGAATCTTAATGCATGATTAATATATTGAAAGTGTGTCTGCATGTATGAATAACTAATTCCGGTGTCGGTGAATGTTCTTTCGGTCAAGTGTCTGTCGGCCAAACATCCGTCGGCAAACTGACATCCGTCGGCAAACTGACATTCGGGAAAATGTCCTAGTACGAAGAAGAATCATCAATCACATCACCAAAAATAAATTGTCGGCGAAATGCCTGTCGGCGAATTGGTTTTTGGCGAATTGGCTGTTGGCGAATCGTCCAGTCGGCGGATTCGATTTCGGCGAATTCAGGTATCAGTGAATTTTCTTTCGGTCAACTGTCCTGTCGGCCAAACGTCCGTCGGCAAACTGGTATTCGGCAAAATGTCCTCGTACGACGATGAATCATCAATCACATCACAAAAATAAATTGTCGGCGAAATGTCTGTCGGCGAATTGGTTGTCGGCGAAATGTCTGTCGACGAATTGGTTGTCGGCGAATTGGTTGTCAGCGAATCGTCCAGTCGGCAAATTCGATTTCGGCGAATTCCGGTGTCGGTGAATTTTCTTTCGGTCAACTGTCTGTCGGCCAAACGTCCGGCGGCAAACTGGCATTCGGCGAAATGTCATAGTACCATGAAAGCCTGATGTCAATCAAGGTCAGTCAGGCATTTAGTGACTACAATTTATTTGTTGATTTCTTTAAAGAAATTTCAGGACGAAAATAACCTTGTTGTAGAGTATTGTACATACGCCATGCCAGGTATCCCATCAATCCTTCAACCGGATTTATTCTTACATGTACAGAAATGATAAAGCATGTATGGTACTTTCCTGCAAGCGGGCAGTAGACGCAAAAGGGTAAAGCAAAACTTACATCAGAAGAAAAAAAAATACTGCTACAACAATACACAGTCATAATAGTTAATACACACTCATGTTTTATTATACATAATATTTTATTCTATAACTACTGTATTCTGTACTATTCAAATAAAAATAAGTGAACGTAAAACCCGCCGAATATTACCAAACGTTGAAATAATACTTCAAGATAATATAATGTGGCTTCCTGATTTTCATTCCACAAATTATTGGGGCAAAAAATTAAATCATATAATATCCACAATTGGTGGTTTTGTCTTGCAAGAAAGTTGAGATATCTGGTAATAAAAAAAAAAAACAGAAGCCCCAGTTCATTGGATAAACTGTGCGAGCGAATCAAATATGATTAAATATTTTGCCACCATCATTTAATAATACAATGACATTTATAAATGAAAAATATACAGACAAGTTTTGAGTTTTACAAAAAAACACATTTAAATGCTTGAATAATTTTTCTTAGGTTTCTTAAGAATCTAAAAAGGAAAAAAACATAAAATTTAATAATTGTGTAACTATGGTGACACATAAAGTCGAAAAATTCAATTGAATTCTAAAAGAATTACAAAAAAAATCTAGAAATATCTTGTTGCTGTTAACCATATAAAACCAATTTCATTGCATTCAATCTGTATACTTTAAAATTTCTGAACATCAAAATACAGTATTATGTAAAGCTACCGTACTATAGGTCTACCTAAACACCTTTAAAATATTGACTTGGTTAGTTGTACATAACAAAGTCAAAATAAATTGAATGACTTACTTAATTGTACTAAACTAAAATATTATAAGCCAAAATGGTAAACCACCGAAATATACAGGTTATCTCATGGGAAAAATCACGAAAGTAAAAGTATGGGACGCCAATGAAATATGGTAAGACATGCCCCCTCAGTGCAATAAAAGAATTATATTTATTTATATATTCACATAAATCACTTGGTAACCAAAATTCAGGCTATCTATTGCATGAAGTATGCCCATAGACCAAAGATACTAGAAATACAAGAGAGTTCTCGCATTGTAAAAATGAGGCGGAAGTCGTGCCGAACGTAGGCGGCGCCCTTCTGTTTAACCATGCAAGTTTCCTATACTTCGTGCCCAACGTACAGGGCGCCCTTCTGTTGCTAAGTATATCCAGACGCAAAAGGCGCCCTTCCTTTCCCACTAATGGAGGAAAACTTTTTCACTAAGAGTGCGTCCGGCCATGTGATTCTGCGCTGTATTGTTGTTTTATTCTTTACTGATTCATGATTATGCTTTAATTGTTTTGTGTATTATTTGGATAATAGCAACGATGTCTACCGCCACCAAGGAGGTTATGTATTCATCGATGTCACTGTCTGGGTGTCTATTCCAGTTTGTTTTTATATCTAGTTTCTATGTTGAGAATTGATAATAAAATACGCGACGACTTGGTAACGAAAGTTTGGCACAAGTTTTTTTAGATCCAGCTGTAGGGGGCGTCCCATTTTTCGTATTCCCACCATGCATTTCGGTGGAACACGGTGGAACACTTTTTTTGTGTGGAGAACTCTATCTTGTATTTCTAGTATCTTTGATCAAACCATAGAGCTATTAAACAACTAGAGTGCTGACAAGATGGTGGAGCAATGCAGAGTTGTGTATGTGTACCATCCAAGATGGCTGCGGTAGGAAAGCGCCACCTTCAGGCTTAGTATACATATTATTACCATAAATAAGCCCTCTGACTGA